>NW_027617176.1:12500-139904 GCF_964187855.1 Myxine glutinosa | reverse complement strand
GCACTTGTGTTAGTGTTGAAAAACCACTTTTCGCACTTGTGTTGGTGCAGGAAACCACTTTTGCACTTGTATTAGTGTGGAAAAACCACTTTTCGCACTTGTGTTAGTGTTGAAAAACCACTTTTCGCACTTGTGTTAATGTTGAAAAACCACTTTTCGCACTTGTGTTGGTGCAGGAAACCACTTTTGCACTTGTATTAGTGTGGAAAAAACACTTTTTGCACTTGTGATAGTGTTGAAAAACCACTTTTCACACTTGTGTTAGTGTTGAAAAACCACTTTTCGCACTTGTGTTAGTGTTGAAAAACCACTTTTCGCACTTGTGTTGGTGCAGGAAACCACTTTTGCACTTTAGTCTAGTAGGAAGACTAGGTCCCCTTGCACCCCCCGGAGATATACTTCTAATCAGTGTTTCTAGATTGGAAAAAATGTGTAGAAAATGACTAGCTATGGCCCCAAGCTGAAAAAATGTCCCACATACCATTTTTATGCAAATTACTGCTGCCATTATCAAAAAAACGATTTTTGACATATCTCAGCCAATATTGCAGATAATTGAAAAATGAAGGTGTCTAGACCCATGTTTTGAAGGGCATAGATCATGATAGAACTATTCATAACATGATTACATGTGTCTATGGTATACTAGTATGCATATTAATGCTGTAATTACAAAATAATCAGTTTTACAAATGATAAGGATACGTTAATACTGCAGATAACTTAACATGGTACATAAGGGGTCTAAACCCAGGTATTTTCAAGGTTAAATGTCAACAAGATGCTCCTGAGTCTTGCATAGGGGCGGGACATTGGCAGTAACATTGGTACCACTCAACTTTTCTTCCCACCATTGACTTTGTATTGCGAGAGATTTTCACTTGCTTATTTAAAGGTTTCTCACCCAGCCCACGTAAAATCTACCAACTCCTGCTGTTAACTCCCAAACATATTTTTTTATGTTATCCAATCACAGTGCAGAAATGACAGACTAGAGATCCAAATTAGTGCTGCTATAGCTGCCATTTTACATTTCCATCCATGTAACATGCGCGCTCGCGCGCTCGTATCAATTGGTAATGTCGCGCGCTCGTATCAATTGGTAACGTTGATGTTATTGAATACCTCAGTTGAAAGTTCAGTCTTCCATTCCATCTGTGTGTTGTTCTTGGTATTCATCCTCCAATCTAGCCAGGTAAGATGCTAACTATAATGTTACTCACACTCTTGACTTCAGTTTCTGCATGAAATCATAAACAGGCAGAATAACAGCTGAGCCAGCTAGCACCATGTTAGCTAACATTAAAGCTAGCCTCATCTATGTACAGTATGTTCCTAATGTCGGTGTAACTTAAACTTTTGTTAATGCCAAACATGAGACATATCTGTTGACTTCTGTATATGAATTGAACCAGAAAGAGGCACGACAGCTGAGCTAGCTACAGTAACTTAGCACAATGTTTCATTGGCCTAGATAGCTAACGTTAGTGTGGAAGAATTTAGATGTTTTAGCTATTAGCACTTTTGATGCCACTAAACATGGTTTAGTCAGCTAAAAAGTACCCTAGTGTAGAACATGACTCAGAACCTCTGTTACCTCACTGAAAACTCAGAGCCTCCTTTCACAGGCACTTTTAACATCATTCGTGATTTCTTATTTGTCATTTAACAGTGATGGTAGACATCGACAGCAAGCATGCCCAAAAGAAAACGGAGTGTAGAACCTGCAGCCCAAAGCTCTCCTCCTACATGCATCCTTCATGTACCATCCATGTCTGATCATGGGGATTTCACGCCCCTCCGTAAAATTAAAGGATCTGCTTCAGAAAAACTGCAACTGCTTCAAAAGATCCGGGATAGACGTCTCAACCAACCGCATGACTCCCCATGTCGTATGCAATCAGTATGTGATCAGATCCCGGCAACTCTTCCTGATGACCTAGAAAGAGTAGGATATCACAGCAAGTGTTATAAGCACTTTGTCCGCCACTTTCATCGTCTGGGAGATGATACAGAACCAGGGCCATCAACCTCATCATGGCATCACTCTCCTCGTAAACCAGGAGGTTCTGCTGAACCCATCTTCCCGCCAGAGTGTATATTTTGTGAGAAAGTTGAGACCAAAGATGCTCATCGCAATACTGAGAGGCCTACAACCTTCCCATCCTTTAAAAACAAAGAAAATGCATGGGAGCAAATCGAAACACGGGCTGAGAAAATGGGTCTCTATCGACTCCATCGAAAGGTGAAAAACAAAGACCTCTTTGCATGTGAGGCCAAACACCATCCGTCATGTTTTAAAGCTTTCCGCACAGCATTCTACAACTATGAGCGTGCGATTCACAGAGCCGAAGCACCAAAGGAGCAGGCTTGCATGTCAGCCGCCCATGAAAAGGCATTCAACTCAGTACTGGAACACATTCAAACCCAGGTCATCCAGCAGAATAAAGTTCTACAGCTTTCTTCCTTGCGCTTGCTCTATGTCGAGGAACTGAAACTGAATGGATATGAGAACTCAAATTATCGGTCAGAGAAACTACTGAAACGCCTACAGAATGACCCAATCAAGGAGCATATCCACTTCACGAAGGTTGATCATGACAAATGTGATGTCATTTCTTTCTGGCTTGTGCACAGCTCAAACATAACAGTTTCCAATGCTCTCGCACGAGCATTCACACTCGGAAGCACAAACAAGAACCAAAATGTTGCCCTCCAACTTCGCCAGGGTATTCTACAGGCTTTCAGAGAGTGTAAAGACCAACCATGGCCACCAACAGCTGAAGACATGGAGCTCAATCCTGAAGACATCCTACCTCCAGACCTTGTCCGCTTTCTCAGCGTGCTAATGACTGGCAAGGAGGGCATCGAGACAGAAAAGGTGAAGCGTCTGGTCTTCTCCATTGGACAAGATCTGTGCCGTGCAGTGTCAGATGGAAAATGGAAGTTACCAAAGCACATTCTCCTCTGTGTGACTGTAAGGCACCTGTTCCGAAGCAAACAGCTCACCACAATACTACACAGGCTTGGACACTCTGAGAGCTACGATTTCGCCTTGGAGTTGGAAACTGCTCTCGCCAAGGTCCTGGATGAAGTCTCAACTTATCGTACACCACAAATTGTGGTGACAACTGGGATGCCAACCCTGAGGTGGAGAGGCAGTTAGAAAAATTCACCTGTGTGATGTACGGCCAGAGTCGCGAGTCATCAGTGGACATTGTCCGTGCCAAGCTGCTACGAAAAATGGTGGGAGAGGACAAGACCCTCACATCCAAGTCCAAGGTTGATCTGGCTCGCCTTCCTCCATGCCAGTCTGCCCTGAAGCCGCACATCCAGCGTGTGAACCACCGCGTAGCATTGTACAAAAGAGCCGATCAACCTATCATCGAAAAGCCAAAACCTTATGAGGAGCAAGGATGGATAAGGACTGATGAAGGACTGTTGAAACCAATGTGGTCCAGTGGTCCCATCCTACCAACCTCACTGGTGGATCTTCTGAACACAGGAGAGCACGAAGAGGAGGAGGAAGAGGAAGGAGAAGAAGAGTTTGACTCTGACGATTTCGATGAAAATGATGATGACTGACTCAGTGTAGAATCACTAATGCTAATGATGTTTATCTAAAACAAGCAAGAGAAGAGTGGTCACATTGAGTGCTAGGACTATTTTGACAGTTGTAATATTTAGAAAAATAAAACTTTGTGTTAACGTCTGTGTAGACGGACCTTAATATGAGTCTATTATTTCGTAAAACTGTGATTATTTTGTAAATAAAGCACTAATTAGCATACTAGTATACCATAGACACATGTAATCATGTTATGAATAGTTCTATCATGATCTATGCCCTTCAAAACATGGGTCTAGACACCTTCATTTTTCAATTATCTGCAATATTGGCTGAGATATGTCAAAAATCGTTTTTTTGATAATGGCAGCAGTAATTTGCATAAAAATGGTATGTGGGACATTTTTTCAGCTTGGGGCCATAGCTAGTCATTTTCTACACATTTTTTCCAATCTAGAAACACTGATTAGAAGTATATCTCCGGGGGGTGCAGGGGGACCTAGTCTTCCTACTAGACTACTTGTATTATTGTGGAAAAAACACTTTTTGCACTTGTGATAGTGTTGAAAAACCACTTTTCGCACTTGTGTTAGTGTTGAAAAACCACTTTTCGCACTTGTGTTGGTGCAGGAAACCACTTTTGCACTTGTATTAGTGTGGAAAAACCACTTTTCGCACTTGTGTTAGTGTTAAAAAACCACTTTTCGCACTTGCATTAGTGTGGAAAAAACACTTTTCGCACTTGTGTTAGTGTTGAAAAACCACTTTTCGCACTTGTGTTAGTGTTGAAAAACACTTTTCGCACTTGTGTTAGTGTTGAAAAACCACTTTTCGCACTTGTGTTGGTGCAGGAAACCACTTTTGCACTTGTATTAGTGTGGAAAAAACACTTTTGCACTTGTGATAGTGTTGAAAAACCACTTTTCGCACTTGTGTTAGTGTTGAAAAACCACTTTTCGCACTTGTGTTGGTGCAGGAAACCACTTTTGCACTTGTATTAGTGTGGAAAAAACACTTTTTGCACTTGTGATAGTGTTGAAAAACCACTTTTCGCACTTGTATTAGTGTTGAAAAACCACTTTTCGCACTTGTGTTGGTGCAGGAAACCACTTTTGCACTTATATTAGTGTGGAAAAACCACTTTTCGCACTTGTGTTAGTGTTGAAAAACCACTTTTTGCACTTGTGTTAATGTTGAAAAACCACTTTTCGCACTTGTGTTGGTGCAGGAAACCACTTTTGCACTTGTATTAGTGTGGAAAAAACATTTTTGCACTTGTGATAGTGTGGAAAAACCACTTTTCGCACTTGTGTTATTGTTGAAAAAACACTTTTCGCACTTGTGTTAGTGTTGAAAAACCACTTTTCGCACTTGTGTTAGTGTTGAAAAACCACATTTCGCACTTGTGTTGGTGCAGGAAACCACTTTTGCACTTGCATTAGCGTGGAAAAAACACTTTTTGCAATTGTGATAGTGTTGAAAAACCACTTTTCGCACTTGTGTTAGTGTTGAAAAACCACTTTTTGCACTTGTGTTGGTGCAGGAAACCACTTTTGCACTTGTATTAGTGTGGAAAACCACTTTTCGCACTTGTGTTAGTGTTGAAAAACCACTTTTCGCACTTGTGTTAGTGTTGAAAAACCACTTTTAGCACTTGTGTTGGTGCAGGAAACCACTTTTGCACTTGTATTAGTGTGGAAAAACCACGTTTCGCACTTGTGTTATTGTTGAAAAACCACTTTTCGCACTTGTGTTAGTGTTGAAAAACCACATTTCGCACTTGTGTTGGTGCAGGAAACCACTTTTACACTTGTATTAGTGTGGAAAAAACACTTTTTGCACTTGTGTTAGTGTTGGAAAACCACTTTTCGCACTTGTGTTGGTGCAGGAAACCACTTTTGCACTTGTATTAGTGTGGAAAAAACACTTTTTGCACTTGTGATAGTGTTGAAAAACCACTTTTCGCACTTGTGTTGGTGCAGGAAACCACTTTTGCACTTGTATTAGTGTGGAAAAAACACCTTTTGCACTTGTGATAGTGTTGAAAAACCACTTTTCGCAATTGTGTGCGAAACTTGAAACACTTGAAAAACCACTTTTCGCACTTGTGTTGGTGCAGGAAACCACTTTTGCACTTGTATTAGTGTGGATAAACCACTTTTCGCACTTGTGTTGTTGTTGAAAAACCATTTTTCGCACTTGTGTTAGTGTTGAAAAACCACTTTTCGCACTTGTGTTAGTGTTGAAAAACCACTTTTCATACTTGTGTTGGTGCAGGAAACCACTTTTGCACTTGTATTAGTGTGGAAAAAACACTTTTTGCACTTGTGATAGTGTTGAAAAACCACTTTTCGCACTTGTGTTAGTGTTGCAAAACCACTTTTCGCACTTGTGTTGGTGCAGGAAACCACTTTAGCACTTGTATTAGTGTGGAAAAACCACTTTTCGCACTTGTGTTAGTGTTGAAAAACCACTTTTCGCACTTGTGTTAGTGTTGAAAAACCACTTTTCACACTTGTGTTAGTGTTGAAAAACCACTTTTCGCACTTGTGTTGGTGCAGGAAACCACTTTTGCACTTGTATTAGTGTGGAAAAACCACTTTTCGCACTTGTGTTAGTGTTGAAAAACCACTTTTCGCACTTGTATTAGTGTGGAAAAAACACTTTTCGCACTTGTGTTAGTGTTGAAAAACCACTTTTCGCACTTGTGTTAGTGTTGAAAAACCACTTTTCGCACTTGTGTTAGTGTTGAAAAACCAATTTTCGCACTTGTGTTGGTGCAGGAAACCACTTTTGCACTTGTAGTAGTGTGGAAAAAACACTTTTGCACTTGTGATAGTGTTGAAAAACCACTTTTCGCACTTGTGTTAGTGTTGAAAAACCACTTTTCGCACTTGTGTTGGTGCAGGAAACCACTTTTGCACTTGTATTAGTGTGGAAAAAACACTTTTGCACTTGTGATAGTGTTGAAAAACCACTTTTCACACTTGTGTTAGTGTTGAAAAACCACTTTTCGCACTTGTGTTAGTGTTGAAAAACCACTTTTCGCACTTGTGTTGGTGCAGGAAACCACTTTTGCACTTGTATTGTTGTGGAAAAAACACTTTTTGCACTTGTGATAGTGTTGAAAAACCACTTTTCGCACTTGTGTTAGTGTTGAAAAACCACTTTTCGCACTTGTGTTGGTGCAGGAAACCACTTTTGCACTTGTATTAGTGTGGAAAAACCACTTTTCGCACTTGTGTTAGTGTTAAAAAACCACTTTTCGCACTTGCATTAGTGTGGAAAAAACACTTTTCGCACTTGTGTTAGTGTTGAAAAACCACTTTTCGCACTTGTGTTAGTGTTGAAAAACACTTTTCGCACTTGTGTTAGTGTTGAAAAACCACTTTTCGCACTTGTGTTGGTGCAGGAAACCACTTTTTGCACTTGTGTTAGTGTTGAAAAACCACTTTTCGCACTTGTGTTGGTGCAGGAAACCACTTTTGCACTTGTATTAGTGTGGAAAAAACACTTTTTGCACTTGTGATAGTGTTGAAAAACCACTTTTCGCACTTGTATTAGTGTTGAAAAACCACTTTTCGCACTTGTGTTGGTGCAGGAAACCACTTTTGCACTTATATTAGTGTGGAAAAACCACTTTTCGCACTTGTGTTAGTGTTGAAAAACCACTTTTTGCACTTGTGTTAATGTTGAAAAACCACTTTTCGCACTTGTGTTGGTGCAGGAAACCACTTTTGCACTTGTATTAGTGTGGAAAAAACATTTTTGCACTTGTGATAGTGTGGAAAAACCACTTTTCGCACTTGTGTTATTGTTGAAAAAACACTTTTCGCACTTGTGTTAGTGTTGAAAAACCACTTTTCGCACTTGTGTTAGTGTTGAAAAACCACATTTCGCACTTGTGTTGGTGCAGGAAACCACTTTTGCACTTGCATTAGCGTGGAAAAAACACTGTTTGCAATTGTGATAGTGTTGAAAAACCACTTTTCGCACTTGTGTTAGTGTTGAAAAACCACTTTTTGCACTTGTGTTGGTGCAGGAAACCACTTTTGCACTTGTATTAGTGTGGAAAACCACTTTTCGCACTTGTGTTAGTGTTGAAAAACCACTTTTCGCACTTGTGTTAGTGTTGAAAAACCACTTTTAGCACTTGTGTTGGTGCAGGAAACCACTTTTGCACTTGTATTAGTGTGGAAAAACCACGTTTCGCACTTGTGTTATTGTTGAAAAACCACTTTTCGCACTTGTGTTAGTGTTGAAAAACCACATTTCGCACTTGTGTTGGTGCAGGAAACCACTTTTACACTTGTATTAGTGTGGAAAAAACACTTTTTGCACTTGTGTTAGTGTTGGAAAACCACTTTTCGCACTTGTGTTGGTGCAGGAAACCACTTTTGCACTTGTATTAGTGTGGAAAAAACACTTTTTGCACTTGTGATAGTGTTGAAGAACCACTTTTCGCACTTGTGTTAGTGTTGAAAAACCACTTTTCACACTTGTCTTGGTGCAGGAAACCACTTTTGCACTTGTATTAGTGTGGAAAAAACACTTTTTGCACTTGTGATAGTGTTGAAAAACCACTTTTCGCACTTGTGTTAGTGTTGAAAAACCACTTTTCGCACTTGTGTTGGTGCAGGAAACCACTTTTGCACTTGTATTAGTGTGGAAAAACCACTTTTCGCACTTGTGTTATTGTTGAAAAACCACTTTTCGCACTTGTGTTAGTGTTGAAAAACCACTTTTCGCACTTGTGTTAGTGTTGAAAAACCACATTTCGCACTTGTGTTGGTGCAGGAAACCACTTTTGCACTTGTATTAGTGTGGAAAAAACACTTTTTGCACTTGTGATGGTGTTGAAAAACCACTTTTCGCACTTGTGTTAGTGTTGAAAAACCACTTTTCGCACTTGTGTTGGTGCAGGAAACCACTTTTGCACTTGTATTAGTGTGGAAAAACCACTTTTCGCACTTGTGTTAGTGTTGAAAAACCACTTTTCGCACTTGTGTTAGTGTTGAAAAACCACTTTTCATACTTGTGTTGGTGCAGGAAACCACTTTTGCACTTGTATTAGTGTGGAAAAAACACTTTTTGCACTTGTGATAGTGTTGAAAAACCACTTTTCGCACTTGTGTTAGTGTTGCAAAACCACTTTTCGCACTTGTGTTAGTGTTGAAAAACCACTTTTCGCACTTGTGTTGGTGCAGGAAACCACTTTTGCACTTGTATTAGTGTGGAAAAAACACTTTTTGCACTTGTGTTAGTGTTGAAAAACCACTTTTCGCACTTGTGTTAGTGTTGAAAAACCACTTTTCACACTTGTGTTGGTGCAGGAAACCACTTTTGCACTTGTATTATTGTGGAAAAAACACTTTTTGCACTTGTGATAGTGTTGAAAAACCACTTTTCGCACTTGTGTTAGTGTTGAAAAACCACTTTTCGCACTTGTGTTGGTGCAGGAAACCACTTTTGCACTTGTATTAGTGTGGAAAAACCACTTTTCGCACTTGTGTTAGTGTTGAAAAACCACTTTTCGCACTTGTATTAGTGTGGGAAAAACACTTTTCGCACTTGTGATAGTGTTGAAAAACCACTTTTCGCACTTGTGTTAGTGTTGAAAAACCACTTTTCGCACTTGTGTTGGTGCAGGAAACCACTTTTGCACTTGTATTAGTGTGGAAAAACCACCTTTCGCACTTGTGTTAGTGTTGAAAAACCACTTTTCGCACTTGTGTTAATGTTGAAAAACCACTTTTCGCACTTGTGTTGGTGCAGGAAACCACTTTTGCACTTGTATTAGTGTGGAAAAAACACTTTTTGCACTTGTGATAGTGTTGAAAAACCACTTTTCGCACTTGTGTTAGTGTTGAAAAACCACTTTTCGCACTTGTGTTGGTGCAGGAAACCACTTTTGCACTTGTATTAGTGTGGAAAAACCACTTTTCGCACTTGTGTTAGTGTTGAAAAACCACTTTTCGCACTTGTGTTAATGTTGAAAAACCACTTTTCGCACTTGTGTTGGTGCAGGAAACCACTTTTGCACTTGTATTAGTGTGGAAAAAACACTTTTTGCACTTGTGATAGTGTTGAAAAACCACTTTTCACACTTGTGTTAGTGTTGAAAAACCACTTTTCGCACTTGTGTTAGTGTTGAAAAACCACTTTTCGCACTTGTGTTGGTGCAGGAAACCACTTTTGCACTTTAGTCTAGTAGGAAGACTAGGTCCCCTTGCACCCCCCGGAGATATACTTCTAATCAGTGTTTCTAGATTGGAAAAAATGTGTAGAAAATGACTAGCTATGGCCCCAAGCTGAAAAAATGTCCCACATACCATTTTTATGCAAATTACTGCTGCCATTATCAAAAAAACGATTTTTGACATATCTCAGCCAATATTGCAGATAATTGAAAAATGAAGGTGTCTAGACCCATGTTTTGAAGGGCATAGATCATGATAGAACTATTCATAACATGATTACATGTGTCTATGGTATACTAGTATGCATATTAATGCTGTAATTACAAAATAATCAGTTTTACAAATGATAAGGATACGTTAATACTGCAGATAACTTAACATGGTACATAAGGGGTCTAAACCCAGGTATTTTCAAGGTTAAATGTCAACAAGATGCTCCTGAGTCTTGCATAGGGGCGGGACATTGGCAGTAACATTGGTACCACTCAACTTTTCTTCCCACCATTGACTTTGTATTGCGAGAGATTTTCACTTGCTTATTTAAAGGTTTCTCACCCAGCCCACGTAAAATCTACCAACTCCTGCTGTTAACTCCCAAACATATTTTTTTATGTTATCCAATCACAGTGCAGAAATGACAGACTAGAGATCCAAATTAGTGCTGCTATAGCTGCCATTTTACATTTCCATCCATGTAACATGCGCGCTCGCGCGCTCGTATCAATTGGTAATGTCGCGCGCTCGTATCAATTGGTAACGTTGATGTTATTGAATACCTCAGTTGAAAGTTCAGTCTTCCATTCCATCTGTGTGTTGTTCTTGGTATTCATCCTCCAATCTAGCCAGGTAAGATGCTAACTATAATGTTACTCACACTCTTGACTTCAGTTTCTGCATGAAATCATAAACAGGCAGAATAACAGCTGAGCCAGCTAGCACCATGTTAGCTAACATTAAAGCTAGCCTCATCTATGTACAGTATGTTCCTAATGTCGGTGTAACTTAAACTTTTGTTAATGCCAAACATGAGACATATCTGTTGACTTCTGTATATGAATTGAACCAGAAAGAGGCACGACAGCTGAGCTAGCTACAGTAACTTAGCACAATGTTTCATTGGCCTAGATAGCTAACGTTAGTGTGGAAGAATTTAGATGTTTTAGCTATTAGCACTTTTGATGCCACTAAACATGGTTTAGTCAGCTAAAAAGTACCCTAGTGTAGAACATGACTCAGAACCTCTGTTACCTCACTGAAAACTCAGAGCCTCCTTTCACAGGCACTTTTAACATCATTCGTGATTTCTTATTTGTCATTTAACAGTGATGGTAGACATCGACAGCAAGCATGCCCAAAAGAAAACGGAGTGTAGAACCTGCAGCCCAAAGCTCTCCTCCTACATGCATCCTTCATGTACCATCCATGTCTGATCATGGGGATTTCACGCCCCTCCGTAAAATTAAAGGATCTGCTTCAGAAAAACTGCAACTGCTTCAAAAGATCCGGGATAGACGTCTCAACCAACCGCATGACTCCCCATGTCGTATGCAATCAGTATGTGATCAGATCCCGGCAACTCTTCCTGATGACCTAGAAAGAGTAGGATATCACAGCAAGTGTTATAAGCACTTTGTCCGCCACTTTCATCGTCTGGGAGATGATACAGAACCAGGGCCATCAACCTCATCATGGCATCACTCTCCTCGTAAACCAGGAGGTTCTGCTGAACCCATCTTCCCGCCAGAGTGTATATTTTGTGAGAAAGTTGAGACCAAAGATGCTCATCGCAATACTGAGAGGCCTACAACCTTCCCATCCTTTAAAAACAAAGAAAATGCATGGGAGCAAATCGAAACACGGGCTGAGAAAATGGGTCTCTATCGACTCCATCGAAAGGTGAAAAACAAAGACCTCTTTGCATGTGAGGCCAAACACCATCCGTCATGTTTTAAAGCTTTCCGCACAGCATTCTACAACTATGAGCGTGCGATTCACAGAGCCGAAGCACCAAAGGAGCAGGCTTGCATGTCAGCCGCCCATGAAAAGGCATTCAACTCAGTACTGGAACACATTCAAACCCAGGTCATCCAGCAGAATAAAGTTCTACAGCTTTCTTCCTTGCGCTTGCTCTATGTCGAGGAACTGAAACTGAATGGATATGAGAACTCAAATTATCGGTCAGAGAAACTACTGAAACGCCTACAGAATGACCCAATCAAGGAGCATATCCACTTCACGAAGGTTGATCATGACAAATGTGATGTCATTTCTTTCTGGCTTGTGCACAGCTCAAACATAACAGTTTCCAATGCTCTCGCACGAGCATTCACACTCGGAAGCACAAACAAGAACCAAAATGTTGCCCTCCAACTTCGCCAGGGTATTCTACAGGCTTTCAGAGAGTGTAAAGACCAACCATGGCCACCAACAGCTGAAGACATGGAGCTCAATCCTGAAGACATCCTACCTCCAGACCTTGTCCGCTTTCTCAGCGTGCTAATGACTGGCAAGGAGGGCATCGAGACAGAAAAGGTGAAGCGTCTGGTCTTCTCCATTGGACAAGATCTGTGCCGTGCAGTGTCAGATGGAAAATGGAAGTTACCAAAGCACATTCTCCTCTGTGTGACTGTAAGGCACCTGTTCCGAAGCAAACAGCTCACCACAATACTACACAGGCTTGGACACTCTGAGAGCTACGATTTCGCCTTGGAGTTGGAAACTGCTCTCGCCAAGGTCCTGGATGAAGTCTCAACTTATCGTACACCACAAATTGTGGTGACAACTGGGATGCCAACCCTGAGGTGGAGAGGCAGTTAGAAAAATTCACCTGTGTGATGTACGGCCAGAGTCGCGAGTCATCAGTGGACATTGTCCGTGCCAAGCTGCTACGAAAAATGGTGGGAGAGGACAAGACCCTCACATCCAAGTCCAAGGTTGATCTGGCTCGCCTTCCTCCATGCCAGTCTGCCCTGAAGCCGCACATCCAGCGTGTGAACCACCGCGTAGCATTGTACAAAAGAGCCGATCAACCTATCATCGAAAAGCCAAAACCTTATGAGGAGCAAGGATGGATAAGGACTGATGAAGGACTGTTGAAACCAATGTGGTCCAGTGGTCCCATCCTACCAACCTCACTGGTGGATCTTCTGAACACAGGAGAGCACGAAGAGGAGGAGGAAGAGGAAGGAGAAGAAGAGTTTGACTCTGACGATTTCGATGAAAATGATGATGACTGACTCAGTGTAGAATCACTAATGCTAATGATGTTTATCTAAAACAAGCAAGAGAAGAGTGGTCACATTGAGTGCTAGGACTATTTTGACAGTTGTAATATTTAGAAAAATAAAACTTTGTGTTAACGTCTGTGTAGACGGACCTTAATATGAGTCTATTATTTCGTAAAACTGTGATTATTTTGTAAATAAAGCACTAATTAGCATACTAGTATACCATAGACACATGTAATCATGTTATGAATAGTTCTATCATGATCTATGCCCTTCAAAACATGGGTCTAGACACCTTCATTTTTCAATTATCTGCAATATTGGCTGAGATATGTCAAAAATCGTTTTTTTGATAATGGCAGCAGTAATTTGCATAAAAATGGTATGTGGGACATTTTTTCAGCTTGGGGCCATAGCTAGTCATTTTCTACACATTTTTTCCAATCTAGAAACACTGATTAGAAGTATATCTCCGGGGGGTGCAGGGGGACCTAGTCTTCCTACTAGACTACTTGTATTATTGTGGAAAAAACACTTTTTGCACTTGTGATAGTGTTGAAAAACCACTTTTCGCACTTGTGTTAGTGTTGAAAAACCACTTTTCGCACTTGTGTTGGTGCAGGAAACCACTTTTGCACTTGTATTAGTGTGGAAAAACCACTTTTCGCACTTGTGTTAGTGTTAAAAAACCACTTTTCGCACTTGCATTAGTGTGGAAAAAACACTTTTCGCACTTGTGTTAGTGTTGAAAAACCACTTTTCGCACTTGTGTTAGTGTTGAAAAACACTTTTCGCACTTGTGTTAGTGTTGAAAAACCACTTTTCGCACTTGTGTTGGTGCAGGAAACCACTTTTGCACTTGTATTAGTGTGGAAAAAACACTTTTGCACTTGTGATAGTGTTGAAAAACCACTTTTCGCACTTGTGTTAGTGTTGAAAAACCACTTTTCGCACTTGTGTTGGTGCAGGAAACCACTTTTGCACTTGTATTAGTGTGGAAAAAACACTTTTTGCACTTGTGATAGTGTTGAAAAACCACTTTTCGCACTTGTATTAGTGTTGAAAAACCACTTTTCGCACTTGTGTTGGTGCAGGAAACCACTTTTGCACTTATATTAGTGTGGAAAAACCACTTTTCGCACTTGTGTTAGTGTTGAAAAACCACTTTTTGCACTTGTGTTAATGTTGAAAAACCACTTTTCGCACTTGTGTTGGTGCAGGAAACCACTTTTGCACTTGTATTAGTGTGGAAAAAACATTTTTGCACTTGTGATAGTGTGGAAAAACCACTTTTCGCACTTGTGTTATTGTTGAAAAAACACTTTTCGCACTTGTGTTAGTGTTGAAAAACCACTTTTCGCACTTGTGTTAGTGTTGAAAAACCACATTTCGCACTTGTGTTGGTGCAGGAAACCACTTTTGCACTTGCATTAGCGTGGAAAAAACACTTTTTGCAATTGTGATAGTGTTGAAAAACCACTTTTCGCACTTGTGTTAGTGTTGAAAAACCACTTTTTGCACTTGTGTTGGTGCAGGAAACCACTTTTGCACTTGTATTAGTGTGGAAAACCACTTTTCGCACTTGTGTTAGTGTTGAAAAACCACTTTTCGCACTTGTGTTAGTGTTGAAAAACCACTTTTAGCACTTGTGTTGGTGCAGGAAACCACTTTTGCACTTGTATTAGTGTGGAAAAACCACGTTTCGCACTTGTGTTATTGTTGAAAAACCACTTTTCGCACTTGTGTTAGTGTTGAAAAACCACATTTCGCACTTGTGTTGGTGCAGGAAACCACTTTTACACTTGTATTAGTGTGGAAAAAACACTTTTTGCACTTGTGTTAGTGTTGGAAAACCACTTTTCGCACTTGTGTTGGTGCAGGAAACCACTTTTGCACTTGTATTAGTGTGGAAAAAACACTTTTTGCACTTGTGATAGTGTTGAAAAACCACTTTTCGCACTTGTGTTGGTGCAGGAAACCACTTTTGCACTTGTATTAGTGTGGAAAAAACACCTTTTGCACTTGTGATAGTGTTGAAAAACCACTTTTCGCAATTGTGTGCGAAACTTGAAACACTTGAAAAACCACTTTTCGCACTTGTGTTGGTGCAGGAAACCACTTTTGCACTTGTATTAGTGTGGATAAACCACTTTTCGCACTTGTGTTGTTGTTGAAAAACCATTTTTCGCACTTGTGTTAGTGTTGAAAAACCACTTTTCGCACTTGTGTTAGTGTTGAAAAACCACTTTTCATACTTGTGTTGGTGCAGGAAACCACTTTTGCACTTGTATTAGTGTGGAAAAAACACTTTTTGCACTTGTGATAGTGTTGAAAAACCACTTTTCGCACTTGTGTTAGTGTTGCAAAACCACTTTTCGCACTTGTGTTGGTGCAGGAAACCACTTTAGCACTTGTATTAGTGTGGAAAAACCACTTTTCGCACTTGTGTTAGTGTTGAAAAACCACTTTTCGCACTTGTGTTAGTGTTGAAAAACCACTTTTCACACTTGTGTTAGTGTTGAAAAACCACTTTTCGCACTTGTGTTGGTGCAGGAAACCACTTTTGCACTTGTATTAGTGTGGAAAAACCACTTTTCGCACTTGTGTTAGTGTTGAAAAACCACTTTTCGCACTTGTATTAGTGTGGAAAAAACACTTTTCGCACTTGTGTTAGTGTTGAAAAACCACTTTTCGCACTTGTGTTAGTGTTGAAAAACCACTTTTCGCACTTGTGTTAGTGTTGAAAAACCAATTTTCGCACTTGTGTTGGTGCAGGAAACCACTTTTGCACTTGTAGTAGTGTGGAAAAAACACTTTTGCACTTGTGATAGTGTTGAAAAACCACTTTTCGCACTTGTGTTAGTGTTGAAAAACCACTTTTCGCACTTGTGTTGGTGCAGGAAACCACTTTTGCACTTGTATTAGTGTGGAAAAAACACTTTTGCACTTGTGATAGTGTTGAAAAACCACTTTTCACACTTGTGTTAGTGTTGAAAAACCACTTTTCGCACTTGTGTTAGTGTTGAAAAACCACTTTTCGCACTTGTGTTGGTGCAGGAAACCACTTTTGCACTTGTATTGTTGTGGAAAAAACACTTTTTGCACTTGTGATAGTGTTGAAAAACCACTTTTCGCACTTGTGTTAGTGTTGAAAAACCACTTTTCGCACTTGTGTTGGTGCAGGAAACCACTTTTGCACTTGTATTAGTGTGGAAAAACCACTTTTCGCACTTGTGTTAGTGTTAAAAAACCACTTTTCGCACTTGCATTAGTGTGGAAAAAACACTTTTCGCACTTGTGTTAGTGTTGAAAAACCACTTTTCGCACTTGTGTTAGTGTTGAAAAACACTTTTCGCACTTGTGTTAGTGTTGAAAAACCACTTTTCGCACTTGTGTTGGTGCAGGAAACCACTTTTGCACTTGTATTAGTGTGGAAAAAACACTTTTGCACTTGTGATAGTGTTGAAAAACCACTTTTCGCACTTGTGTTAGTGTTGAAAAACCACTTTTCGCACTTGTGTTTGTGCAGGAAACCACTTTTGCACTTGTATTAGTGTGGAAAAAACACTTTTTGCACTTGTGATAGTGTTGAAAAACCACTTTTCGCACTTGTATTAGTGTTGAAAAACCACTTTTCGCACTTGTGTTGGTGCAGGAAACCACTTTTGCACTTATATTAGTGTGGAAAAACCACTTTTCGCACTTGTGTTAGTGTTGAAAAACCACTTTTTGCACTTGTGTTAATGTTGAAAAACCACTTTTCGCACTTGTGTTGGTGCAGGAAACCACTTTTGCACTTGTATTAGTGTGGAAAAAACATTTTTGCACTTGTGATAGTGTGGAAAAACCACTTTTCGCACTTGTGTTATTGTTGAAAAAACACTTTTCGCACTTGTGTTAGTGTTGAAAAACCACTTTTCGCACTTGTGTTAGTGTTGAAAAACCACATTTCGCACTTGTGTTGGTGCAGGAAACCACTTTTGCACTTGCATTAGCGTGGAAAAAACACTTTTTGCAATTGTGATAGTGTTGAAAAACCACTTTTCGCACTTGTGTTAGTGTTGAAAAACCACTTTTTGCACTTGTGTTGGTGCAGGAAACCACTTTTGCACTTGTATTAGTGTGGAAAACCACTTTTCGCACTTGTGTTAGTGTTGAAAAACCACTTTTCGCACTTGTGTTAGTGTTGAAAAACCACTTTTAGCACTTGTGTTGGTGCAGGAAACCACTTTTGCACTTGTATTAGTGTGGAAAAACCACGTTTCGCACTTGTGTTATTGTTGAAAAACCACTTTTCGCACTTGTGTTAGTGTTGAAAAACCACATTTCGCACTTGTGTTGGTGCAGGAAACCACTTTTACACTTGTATTAGTGTGGAAAAAACACTTTTTGCACTTGTGTTAGTGTTGGAAAACCACTTTTCGCACTTGTGTTGGTGCAGGAAGCCACTTTTGCACTTGTATTAGTGTGGAAAAAACACTTTTTGCACTTGTGATAGTGTTGAAGAACCACTTTTCGCACTTGTGTTAGTGTTGAAAAACCACTTTTCACACTTGTCTTGGTGCAGGAAACCACTTTTGCACTTGTATTAGTATGGAAAAAACACTTTTTGCACTTGTGATAGTGTTGAAAAACCACTTTTCGCACTTGTGTTAGTGTTGAAAAACCACTTTTCGCACTTGTGTTGGTGCAGGAAACCACTTTTGCACTTGTATTAGTGTGGAAAAACCACTTTTCGCACTTGTGTTATTGTTGAAAAACCACTTTTCGCACTTGTGTTAGTGTTGAAAAACCACTTTTCGCACTTGTGTTAGTGTTGAAAAACCACATTTCGCAGTTGTGTTGGTGCAGGAAACCACTTTTGCACTTGTATTAGTGTGGAAAAAACACTTTTTGCACTTGTGATGGTGTTGAAAAACCACTTTTCGCACTTGTGTTAGTGTTGAAAAACCACTTTTCGCACTTGTGTTGGTGCAGGAAACCACTTTTGCACTTGTATTAGTGTGGAAAAACCACTTTTCGCACTTGTGTTAGTTTTGAAAAACCACTTTTCGCACTTGTGTTAGTGTTGAAAAACCACTTTTCATACTTGTGTTGGTGCAGGAAACCACTTTTGCACTTGTATTAGTGTGGAAAAAACACTTTTTGCACTTGTGATAGTGTTGAAAAACCACTTTTCGCACTTGTGTTAGTGTTGCAAAACCACTTTTCGCACTTGTGTTAGTGTTGAAAAACCACTTTTCGCACTTGTGTTGGTGCAGGAAACCACTTTTGCACTTGTATTAGTGTGGAAAAAACACTTTTTGCACTTGTGTTAGTGTTGAAAAACCACTTTTCGCACTTGTGTTAGTGTTGAAAAACCACTTTTCACACTTGTGTTGGTGCAGGAAACCACTTTTGCACTTGTATTATTGTGGAAAAAACACTTTTTGCACTTGTGATAGTGTTGAAAAACCACTTTTCGCACTTGTGTTAGTGTTGAAAAACCACTTTTCGCACTTGTGTTGGTGCAGGAAACCACTTTTGCACTTGTATTAGTGTGGAAAAACCACTTTTCGCACTTGTGTTAGTGTTGAAAAACCACTTTTCGCACTTGTATTAGTGTGGGAAAAACACTTTTCGCACTTGTGATAGTGTTGAAAAACCACTTTTCGCACTTGTGTTAGTGTTGAAAAACCACTTTTCGCACTTGTGTTGGTGCAGGAAACCACTTTTGCACTTGTATTAGTGTGGAAAAACCACCTTTCGCACTTGTGTTAGTGTTGAAAAACCACTTTTCGCACTTGTGTTAATGTTGAAAAACCACTTTTCGCACTTGTGTTGGTGCAGGAAACCACTTTTGCACTTGTATTAGTGTGGAAAAAACACTTTTTGCACTTGTGATAGTGTTGAAAAACCACTTTTCGCACTTGTGTTAGTGTTGAAAAACCACTTTTAGCACTTGTGTTGGTGCAGGAAACCACTTTTGCACTTGTATTAGTGTGGAAAAACCATGTTTCGCACTTGTGTTATTGTTGAAAAACCACTTTTCGCACTTGTGTTAGTGTTGAAAAACCACTTTTCGCACTTGTGTTAGTGTTGAAAAACCACATTTCGCACTTGTGTTGGTGCAGGAAACCACTTTTGCACTTGTATTAGTGTGGAAAAAAACACTTTTTGCACTTGTGTTAGTGTTGGAAAACCACTTTTTGCACTTGTGTTGGTGCAGGAAACCACTTTTGCCCTTGTATTAGTGTGGAAAAAACACTTTTTGCACTTGTGATAGTGTTGAAAAACCACTTTTCGCACTTGTGTTAGTGTTGAAAAACCACTTTTCGCACTTGTGTTAATGTTGAAAAACCACTTTTCGCACTTGTGTTGGTGCAGGAAACCACTTTTGCACTTGTATTAGTGTGGAAAAAACACTTTTTGCACTTGTGATAGTGTTGAAAAACCACTTTTCGCACTTGTGTTAGTGTTGAAAAACCACTTTTCGCACTTGTGTTGGTGCAGGAAACCACTTTTGCACTTGTATTAGTGTGGAAAAACCATGTTTCGCACTTGTGTTATTGTTGAAAAACCACTTTTCGCACTTGTGTTAGTGTTGAAAAACCACTTTTCGCACTTGTGTTAGTGTTGAAAAACCACATTTCGCACTTGTGTTGGTGCAGGAAACCACTTTTGCACTTGTATTAGTGTGGAAAAAAACACTTTTTGCACTTGTGTTAGTGTTGGAAAACCACTTTTTGCACTTGTGTTGGTGCAGGAAACCACTTTTGCACTTGTATTAGTGTGGAAAAAACACTTTTTGCACTTGTGATAGTGTTGAAAAACCACTTTTCGCACTTGTGTTAGTGTTGAAAAACCACTTTTCGCACTTGTGTTGGTGCAGGAAACCACTTTTGCACTTGTATTAGTGTGGAAAAACCACTTTTCGCACTTGTGTTAGTGTTGAAAAACCACTTTTCGCACTTGTGCTAGTGTTGAAAAACCACTTTTCGCACTTGTGTTGGTGCCGGAAACCACTTTAGCACTTGTATTAGTGTGGAAAAACCACTTTTCGCACTTGTGTTAGTGTTGAAAAACCACTTTTCGCACTTGTGTTAGTGTTGAAAAACCACTTTTCGCACTTGTGTTAGTGTTGAAAAACCACTTTTCGCACTTGTGTTGGTGCAGGAAACCACTTTTGCACTTGTATTAGTGTGGAAAAACCACTTTTCGCACTTGTGTTAGTGTTGAAAAACCACTTTTCGCACTTGTATTAGTGTGGAAAAAACACTTTTCGCACTTGTGTTAGTGTTGAAAAACCACTTTTCGCACTTGTGTTAGTGTTGAAAAACCACTTTTCGCACTTGTGTTAGTGTTGAAAAACCAATTTTCGCACTTGTGTTGGTGCAGGAAACCACTTTTGCACTTGTAGTAGTGTGGAAAAAACACTTTTGCACTTGTGATAGTGTTGAAAAACCACTTTTCGCACTTGTGTTAGTGTTGAAAAACCACTTTTCGCACTTGTGTTGGTGCAGGAAACCACTTTTGCACTTGTATTAGTGTGGAAAAAACACTTTTGCACTTGTGATAGTGTTGAAAAACCACTTTTCACACTTGTGTTAGTGTTGAAAAACCACTTTTCGCACTTGTGTTAGTGTTGAAAAACCACTTTTCGCACTTGTGTTGGTGCAGGAAACCACTTTTGCACTTGTATTATTGTGGAAAAAACACTTTTTGCACTTGTGATAGTGTTGAAAAACCACTTTTCGCACTTGTGTTAGTGTTGAAAAACCACTTTTCGCACTTGTGTTGGTGCAGGAAACCACTTTTGCACTTGTATTAGTGTGGAAAAACCACTTTTCGCACTTGTGTTAGTGTTAAAAAACCACTTTTCGCACTTGTATTAGTGCAGGAAACCACTTTTGCACTTGTATTAGTGTGGAAAAACCACTTTTCGCACTTGTGTTAGTGTTGAAAAACCACTTTTCGCACTTGTGTTGGTGCAGGAAACCACTTTTGCACTTGTATTAGTGTGGAAAAAACACTTTTGCACTTGTGATAGTGTTGAAAAACCTCTTTTCGCACTTGTGTTAGTGTTGAAAAACCACTTTTCGCACTTGTGTTGGTGCAGGAAACCACTTTTGCACTTGTATTAGTGTGGAAAAACCACTTTTCGCACTTGTGTTAGTGTTGAAAAACCACTTTTCGCACTTGTGTTGGTGCAGGAAACCACTTTTGCACTTGTATTAGTGTGGAAAAAACACTTTTGCACTTGTGATAGTGTTGAAAAACCTCTTTTCGCACTTGTGTTAGTGTTGAAAAACCACTTTTCGCACTTGTGTTGGTGCAGGAAACCACTTTTGCACTTGTATTAGTGTGGAAAAAACACTTTTTGCACTTGTGATAGTGTTGAAAAACCACTTTTCGCACTTGTATTAGTGTTGAAAAACCACTTTTCGCACTTGTGTTGGTGCAGGAAACCACTTTTGCACTTATATTAGTGTGGAAAAACCACTTTTCGCACTTGTGTTAGTGTTGAAAAACCACTTTTTGCACTTTTGTTAATGTTGAAAAACCACTTTTCGCACTTGTGTTGGTGTAGGAAACCACTTTTGCACTTGTATTAGTGTGGAAAAAACATTTTTGCACTTGTGATAGTGTGGAAAAACCACTTTTCGCACTTGTGTTATTGTTGAAAAACCACTTTTCGCACTTGTGTTAGTGTTGAAAAACCACTTTTCGCACTTGTGTTAGTGTTGAAAAACCACATTTCGCACTTGTGTTGGTGCAGGAAACCACTTTTGCACTTGCATTAGCGTGGAAAAAACACTTTTTGCAATTGTGATAGTGTTGAAAAACCACTTTTCGCACTTGTGTTAGTGTTGAAAAACCACTTTTTGCAATTGTGTTGGTGCAGGAAACCACTTTTGCACTTGTATTAGTGTGGAAAACCACTTTTCGCACTTGTGTTAGTGTTGAAAAACCACTTTTCGCACTTGTGTTAGTGTTGAAAAACCACTTTTAGCACTTGTGTTGGTGCAGGAAACCACTTTTGCACTTGTATTAGTGTGGAAAAACCACGTTTCGCACTTGTGTTATTGTTGAAAAACCACTTTTCGCACTTGTGTTAGTGTTGAAAAACCACATTTCGCACTTGTGTTGGTGCAGGAAACCACTTTTACACTTGTATTAGTGTGGAAAAAACACTTTTTGCACTTGTGTTAGTGTTGGAAAACCACTTTTCGCACTTGTGTTGGTGCAGGAAACCACTTTTGCACTTGTATTAGTGTGGAAAAAACACTCTTTGCACTTGTGATAGTGTTGAAAAACCACTTTTCGCACTTGTGTTAGTGTTGAAAAACCACTTTTCGCACTTGTCTTGGTGCAGGAAACCACTTTTGCACTTGTATTAGTGTGGAAAAAACACTTTTTGCACTTGTGATAGTGTTGAAAAACCACTTTTCGCACTTGTGTTAGTGTTGAAAAACCACTTTTCGCACTTGTGTTGGTGCAGGAAACCACTTTTGCACTTGTATTAGTGTGGAAAAACCACTTTTCGCACTTGTGTTATTGTTGAAAAACCACTTTTCGCACTTGTGTTAGTGTTGAAAAACCACTTTTCGCACTTGTGTTAGTGTTGAAAAACCACATTTCGCACTTGTGTTGGTGCAGGAAACCACTTTTGCACTTGTATTAGTGTGGAAAAAACACTTTTTGCACTTGTGATGGTGTTGAAAAACCACTTTTCGCACTTGTGTTAGTGTTGAAAAACCACTTTTCGCACTTGTGTTGGTGCAGGAAACCACTTTTGCACTTGTATTAGTGTGGAAAAACCACTTTTCGCACTTGTGTTAGTGTTGAAAAACCACTTTTCGCACTTGTGTTAGTGTTGAAAAACCACTTTTCATACTTGTGTTGGTGCAGGAAACCACTTTTGCACTTGTATTAGTGTGGAAAAAACACTTTTTGCACTTGTGATAGTGTTGAAAAACCACTTTTCGCACTTGTGTTAGTGTTGCAAAACCACTTTTCGCACTTGTGTTAGTGTTGAAAAACCACTTTTCGCACTTGTGTTGGTGCAGGAAACCACTTTTGCACTTGTATTAGTGTGGAAAAAACACTTTTTGCACTTGTGTTAGTGTTGAAAAACCACTTTTCGCACTTGTGTTAGTGTTGAAAAACCACTTTTCACACTTGTGTTGGTGCAGGAAACCACTTTTGCACTTGTATTATTGTGGAAAAAACACTTTTTGCACTTGTGATAGTGTTGAAAAACCACTTTTCGCACTTGTGTTAGTGTTGAAAAACCACTTTTCGCACTTGTGTTGGTGCAGGAAACCACTTTTGCACTTGTATTAGTGTGGAAAAACCACTTTTCGCACTTGTGTTAGTGTTGAAAAACTACTTTTCGCACTTGTATTAGTGTGGGAAAAACACTTTTCGCACTTGTGATAGTGTTGAAAAACCACTTTTCGCACTTGTGTTAGTGTTGAAAAACCACTTTTCGCACTTGTGTTGGTGCAGGAAACCACTTTTGCACTTGTATTAGTGTGGAAAAACCACCTTTCGCACTTGTGTTAGTGTTGAAAAACCACTTTTCGCACTTGTGTTAATGTTGAAAAACCACTTTTCGCACTTGTGTTGGTGCAGGAAACCACTTTTGCACTTGTATTAGTGTGGAAAAAACACTTTTTGCACTTGTGATAGTGTTGAAAAACCACTTTTCGCACTTGTGTTAGTGTTGAAAAACCACTTTTCGCATTTGTGTTGGTGCAGGGAACCACTTTTGCACTTGTATTAGTGTGCAAAAACCACTTTTCGCACTTGTGTTAGTGTTGAAAAACCACTTTTCGCACTTGTGTTAGTTTTGAAAAACCACTTTTCGCACTTGTGTTGGTGCAGGAAACCACTTTTGCACTTGTATTAGTGTGGAAAAAACACTTTTTGCACTTGTGATAGTGTTGAAAAACCACTTTTCGCACTTGTGTTAGTGTTGAAAAACCACTTTTCGCACTTGTGTTGGTGCAGGAAACCACTTTTGCACTTGTATTAGTGTGGAAAACCACTTTTCGCACTTGTGTTAGTGTTGAAAAACCACTTTTTGCACTTGTGTTAGTGTTAAAAAACCACTTTTCGCACTTGTGTTGGTGCAGGAAACCACTTTTGCACTTGTATTAGTGTGGAAAAACACTTTTTGCACTTGTGATAGTGTTGAAAAACCACTTTTCGCACTTGTGTTAGTGTTGAAAAACCACTTTTCGCACTTGTGTTGGTTCAGGAAACCACTTTTGCACTTGTATTAGTGTGGAAAAACCACTTTTCGCACTTGTGTTATTGTTGAAAAACCACTTTTCGCACTTGTGTTAGTGTTGAAAAACCACTTTTTGCACTTGTGATTGTGTTGAAAAACCACTTTTCGCACTTGTGTTAGTGTTGAAAAACCACTTTTCGCACTTGTGTTGGTGCAGGAAACCACTTTTGCACTTGTATTAGTGTGGAAAAACCACTTTTCGCACTTCTGTTAGTGTTGAAAAACCACTTTTCGCACTTGTGTTAGTGTTGAAAAACCACATTTCGCACTTGTATTGGTGCAGGAAACCACTTCTGCACTTGTATTAGTGTGGAAAAAACACTTTTTGCACTTGTGATGGTGTTGAAAAACCACTTTTCGCACTTGTGTTAGTGTTGAAAAACCACTTTTCGCACTTGTGTTGGTGCAGGAAACCACTTTTGCACTTGTATTAGTGTGGAAAAACCACTTTTCGCACTTGTGTTAGTGTTAAAAAACCACTTTTCGCACTTGCATTAGTGTGGAAAAAACACTTTTCGCACTTGTGTTAGTGTTGAAAAACCACTTTTCGCACTTGTGTTAGTGTTGAAAAACACTTTTCGCACTTGTGTTAGTGTTGAAAAACCACTTTTCGCACTTGTGTTGGTGCAGGAAACCACTTTTGCACTTGTATTAGTGTGGAAAAAACACTTTTGCACTTGTGATAGTGTTGAAAAACCACTTTTCGCACTTGTGTTAGTGTTGAAAAACCACTTTTCGCACTTGTGTTGGTGCAGGAAACCACTTTTGCACTTGTATTAGTGTGGAAAAAACACTTTTTGCACTTGTGATAGTGTTGAAAAACCACTTTTCGCACTTGTATTAGTGTTGAAAAACCACTTTTCGCACTTGTGTTGGTGCAGGAAACCACTTTTGCACTTATATTAGTGTGGAAAAACCACTTTTCGCACTTGTGTTAGTGTTGAAAAACCACTTTTTGCACTTGTGTTAATGTTGAAAAACCACTTTTCGCACTTGTGTTGGTGCAGGAAACCACTTTTGCACTTGTATTAGTGTGGAAAAAACATTTTTGCACTTGTGATAGTGTGGAAAAACCACTTTTCGCACTTGTGTTATTGTTGAAAAAACACTTTTCGCACTTGTGTTAGTGTTGAAAAACCACTTTTCGCACTTGTGTTAGTGTTGAAAAACCACATTTCGCACTTGTGTTGGTGCAGGAAACCACTTTTGCACTTGCATTAGCGTGGAAAAAACACTTTTTGCAATTGTGATAGTGTTGAAAAACCACTTTTCGCACTTGTGTTAGTGTTGAAAAACCACTTTTTGCACTTGTGTTGGTGCAGGAAACCACTTTTGCACTTGTATTAGTGTGGAAAACCACTTTTCGCACTTGTGTTAGTGTTGAAAAACCACTTTTCGCACTTGTGTTAGTGTTGAAAAACCACTTTTAGCACTTGTGTTGGTGCAGGAAACCACTTTTGCACTTGTATTAGTGTGGAAAAACCACGTTTCGCACTTGTGTTATTGTTGAAAAACCACTTTTCGCACTTGTGTTAGTGTTGAAAAACCACATTTCGCACTTGTGTTGGTGCAGGAAACCACTTTTACACTTGTATTAGTGTGGAAAAAACACTTTTTGCACTTGTGTTAGTGTTGGAAAACCACTTTTCGCACTTGTGTTGGTGCAGGAAACCACTTTTGCACTTGTATTAGTGTGGAAAAAACACTTTTTGCACTTGTGATAGTGTTGAAAAACCACTTTTCGCACTTGTGTTGGTGCAGGAAACCACTTTTGCACTTGTATTAGTGTGGAAAAAACACCTTTTGCACTTGTGATAGTGTTGAAAAACCACTTTTCGCAATTGTGTGCGAAACTTGAAACACTTGAAAAACCACTTTTTGCACTTGTGTTGGTGCAGGAAACCACTTTTGCACTTGTATTAGTGTGGATAAACCACTTTTCGCACTTGTGTTATTGTTGAAAAACCATTTTTCGCACTTGTGTTAGTGTTGAAAAACCACTTTTCGCACTTGTGTTAGTGTTGAAAAACCACTTTTCATACTTGTGTTGGTGCAGGAAACCACTTTTGCACTTGTATTAGTGTGGAAAAAACACTTTTTGCACTTGTGATAGTGTTGAAAAACCACTTTTCGCACTTGTGTTAGTGTTGCAAAACCACTTTTCGCACTTGTGTTGGTGCAGGAAACCACTTTAGCACTTGTATTAGTGTGGAAAAACCACTTTTCGCACTTGTGTTAGTGTTGAAAAACCACTTTTCGCACTTGTGTTAGTGTTGAAAAACCACTTTTCGCACTTGTGTTAGTGTTGAAAAACCACTTTTCGCACTTGTGTTGGTGCAGGAAACCACTTTTGCACTTGTATTAGTGTGGAAAAACCACTTTTCGCACTTGTGTTAGTGTTGAAAAACCACTTTTCGCACTTGTATTAGTGTGGAAAAAACACTTTTCGCACTTGTGTTAGTGTTGAAAAACCACTTTTCGCACTTGTGTTAGTGTTGAAAAACCACTTTTCGCACTTGTGTTAGTGTTGAAAAACCAATTTTCGCACTTGTGTTGGTGCAGGAAACCACTTTTGCACTTGTAGTAGTGTGGAAAAAACACTTTTGCACTTGTGATAGTGTTGAAAAACCACTTTTCGCACTTGTGTTAGTGTTGAAAAACCACTTTTCGCACTTGTGTTGGTGCAGGAAACCACTTTTGCACTTGTATTAGTGTGGAAAAAACACTTTTGCACTTGTGATAGTGTTGAAAAACCACTTTTCACACTTGTGTTAGTGTTGAAAAACCACTTTTCGCACTTGTGTTAGTGTTGAAAAACCACTTTTCGCACTTGTGTTGGTGCAGGAAACCACTTTTGCACTTGTATTATTGTGGAAAAAACACTTTTTGCACTTGTGATATTGTTGAAAAACCACTTTTCGCACTTGTGTTAGTGTTGAAAAACCACTTTTCGCACTTGTGTTGGTGCAGGAAACCACTTTTGCACTTGTATTAGTGTGGAAAAACCACTTTTCGCACTTGTGTTAGTGTTAAAAAACCACTTTTCGCACTTGCATTAGTGTGGAAAAAACACTTTTCGCACTTGTGTTAGTGTTGAAAAACCACTTTTCGCACTTGTGTTAGTGTTGAAAAACACTTTTCGCACTTGTGTTAGTGTTGAAAAACCACTTTTCGCACTTGTGTTGGTGCAGGAAACCACTTTTGCACTTGTATTAGTGTGGAAAAAACACTTTTGCACTTGTGATAGTGTTGAAAAACCACTTTTCGCACTTGTGTTAGTGTTGAAAAACCACTTTTCGCACTTGTGTTTGTGCAGGAAACCACTTTTGCACTTGTATTAGTGTGGAAAAAACACTTTTTGCACTTGTGATAGTGTTGAAAAACCACTTTTCGCACTTGTATTAGTGTTGAAAAACCACTTTTCGCACTTGTGTTGGTGCAGGAAACCACTTTTGCACTTATATTAGTGTGGAAAAACCACTTTTCGCACTTGTGTTAGTGTTGAAAAACCACTTTTTGCACTTGTGTTAATGTTGAAAAACCACTTTTCGCACTTGTGTTGGTGCAGGAAACCACTTTTGCACTTGTATTAGTGTGGAAAAAACATTTTTGCACTTGTGATAGTGTGGAAAAACCACTTTTCGCACTTGTGTTATTGTTGAAAAAACACTTTTCGCACTTGTGTTAGTGTTGAAAAACCAGTTTCGCACTTGTGTTAGTGTTGAAAAACCACATTTCGCACTTGTGTTGGTGCAGGAAACCACTTTTGCACTTGCATTAGCGTGGAAAAAACACTTTTTGCAATTGTGATAGTGTTGAAAAACCACTTTTCGCACTTGTGTTAGTGTTGAAAAACCACTTTTTGCACTTGTGTTGGTGCAGGAAACCACTTTTGCACTTGTATTAGTGTGGAAAACCACTTTTCGCACTTGTGTTAGTGTTGAAAAACCACTTTTCGCACTTGTGTTAGTGTTGAAAAACCACTTTTAGCACTTGTGTTGGTGCAGGAAACCACTTTTGCACTTGTATTAGTGTGGAAAAACCACGTTTCGCACTTGTGTTATTGTTGAAAAACCACTTTTCGCACTTGTGTTAGTGTTGAAAAACCACATTTCGCACTTGTGTTGGTGCAGGAAACCACTTTTACACTTGTATTAGTGTGGAAAAAACACTTTTTGCACTTGTGTTAGTGTTGGAAAACCACTTTTCGCACTTGTGTTGGTGCAGGAAACCACTTTTGCACTTGTATTAGTGTGGAAAAAACACTTTTTGCACTTGTGATAGTGTTGAAGAACCACTTTTCGCACTTGTGTTAGTGTTGAAAAACCACTTTTCACACTTGTCTTGGTGCAGGAAACCACTTTTGCACTTGTATTAGTATGGAAAAAACACTTTTTGCACTTGTGATAGTGTTGAAAAACCACTTTTCGCACTTGTGTTAGTGTTGAAAAACCACTTTTCGCACTTGTGTTGGTGCAGGAAACCACTTTTGCACTTGTATTAGTGTGGAAAAACCACTTTTCGCACTTGTGTTATTGTTGAAAAACCACTTTTCGCACTTGTGTTAGTGTTGAAAAACCACTTTTCGCACTTGTGTTAGTGTTGAAAAACCACATTTCGCACTTGTGTTGGTGCAGGAAACCACTTTTGCACTTGTATTAGTGTGGAAAAAACACTTTTTGCACTTGTGATGGTGTTGAAAAACCACTTTTCGCACTTGTGTTAGTGTTGAAAAACCACTTTTCGCACTTGTGTTGGTGCAGGAAACCACTTTTGCACTTGTATTAGTGTGGAAAAACCACTTTTCGCACTTGTGTTAGTGTTGAAAAACCACTTTTCGCACTTGTGTTGGTGCAGGAAACCACTTTTGCACTTGTATTAGTGTTGAAAAACCACTTTTCGCACTTGTGTTAGTGTTGAAAAACCAATTTTCGCACTTGTGTTGGTGCAGGAAACCACTTTTGCACTTGTAGTAGTGTGGAAAAAACACTTTTGCACTTGTGATAGTGTTGAAAAACCACTTTTCGCACTTGTGTTAGTGTTGAAAAACCACTTTTCGCACTTGTGTTGGTGCAGGAAACCACTTTTGCACTTGTATTAGTGTGGAAAAAACACTTTTGCACTTGTGATAGTGTTGAAAAACCACTTTTCACACTTGTGTTAGTGTTGAAAAACCACTTTTCGCACTTGTGTTAGTGTTGAAAAACCACTTTTCGCACTTGTGTTGGTGCAGGAAACCACTTTTGCACTTGTATTATTGTGGAAAAAACACTTTTTGCACTTGTGATAGTGTTGAAAAACCACTTTTCGCACTTGTGTTAGTGTTGAAAAACCACTTTTCGCACTTGTGTTGGTGCAGGAAACCACTTTTGCACTTGTATTAGTGTGGAAAAACCACTTTTCGCACTTGTGTTAGTGTTAAAAAACCACTTTTCGCACTTGCATTAGTGTGGAAAAAACACTTTTCGCACTTGTGTTAGTGTTGAAAAACCACTTTTCGCACTTGTGTTAGTGTTGAAAAACACTTTTCGCACTTGTGTTAGTGTTGAAAAACCACTTTTCGCACTTGTGTTGGTGCAGGAAACCACTTTTGCACTTGTATTAGTGTGGAAAAAACACTTTTGCACTTGTGATAGTGTTGAAAAACCACTTTTCGCACTTGTGTTAGTGTTGAAAAACCACTTTTCGCACTTGTGTTTGTGCAGGAAACCACTTTTGCACTTGTATTAGTGTGGAAAAAACACTTTTTGCACTTGTGATAGTGTTGAAAAACCACTTTTCGCACTTGTATTAGTGTTGAAAAACCACTTTTCGCACTTGTGTTGGTGCAGGAAACCACTTTTGCACTTATATTAGTGTGGAAAAACCACTTTTCGCACTTGTGTTAGTGTTGAAAAACCACTTTTTGCACTTGTGTTAATGTTGAAAAACCACTTTTCGCACTTGTGTTGGTGCAGGAAACCACTTTTGCACTTGTATTAGTGTGGAAAAAACATTTTTGCACTTGTGATAGTGTGGAAAAACCACTTTTCGCACTTGTGTTATTGTTGAAAAAACACTTTTCGCACTTGTGTTAGTGTTGAAAAACCAGTTTCGCACTTGTGTTAGTGTTGAAAAACCACATTTCGCACTTGTGTTGGTGCAGGAAACCACTTTTGCACTTGCATTAGCGTGGAAAAAACACTTTTTGCAATTGTGATAGTGTTGAAAAACCACTTTTCGCACTTGTGTTAGTGTTGAAAAACCACTTTTTGCACTTGTGTTGGTGCAGGAAACCACTTTTGCACTTGTATTAGTGTGGAAAACCACTTTTCGCACTTGTGTTAGTGTTGAAAAACCACTTTTCGCACTTGTGTTAGTGTTGAAAAACCACTTTTAGCACTTGTGTTGGTGCAGGAAACCACTTTTGCACTTGTATTAGTGTGGAAAAACCACGTTTCGCACTTGTGTTATTGTTGAAAAACCACTTTTCGCACTTGTGTTAGTGTTGAAAAACCACATTTCGCACTTGTGTTGGTGCAGGAAAACACTTTTACACTTGTATTAGTGTGGAAAAAACACTTTTTGCACTTGTGTTAGTGTTGGAAAACCACTTTTCGCACTTGTGTTGGTGCAGGAAACCACTTTTGCACTTGTATTAGTGTGGAAAAAACACTTTTTGCACTTGTGATAGTGTTGAAGAACCACTTTTCGCACTTGTGTTAGTGTTGAAAAACCACTTTTCACACTTGTCTTGGTGCAGGAAACCACTTTTGCACTTGTATTAGTATGGAAAAAACACTTTTTGCACTTGTGATAGTGTTGAAAAACCACTTTTCGCACTTGTGTTAGTGTTGAAAAACCACTTTTCGCACTTGTGTTGGTGCAGGAAACCACTTTTGCACTTGTATTAGTGTGGAAAAACCACTTTTCGCACTTGTGTTATTGTTGAAAAACCACTTTTCGCACTTGTGTTAGTGTTGAAAAACCACTTTTCGCACTTGTGTTAGTGTTGAAAAACCACATTTCGCACTTGTGTTGGTGCAGGAAACCACTTTTGCACTTGTATTAGTGTGGAAAAAACACTTTTTGCACTTGTGATGGTGTTGAAAAACCACTTTTCGCACTTGTGTTAGTGTTGAAAAACCACTTTTCGCACTTGTGTTGGTGCAGGAAACCACTTTTGCACTTGTATTAGTGTGGAAAAACCACTTTTCGCACTTGTGTTAGTGTTGAAAAACCACTTTTCGCACTTGTGTTAGTGTTGAAAAACCACTTTTCATACTTGTGTTGGTGCAGGAAACCACTTTTGCACTTGTATTAGTGTGGAAAAAACACTTTTTGCACTTGTGATAGTGTTGAAAAACCACTTTTCGCACTTGTGTTAGTGTTGCAAAACCACTTTTCGCACTTGTGTTAGTGTTGAAAAACCACTTTTCGCACTTGTGTTGGTGCAGGAAACCACTTTTGCACTTGTATTAGTGTGGAATAAACACTTTTTGCACTTGTGTTAGTGTTGAAAAACCACTTTTCGCACTTGTGTTAGTGTTGAAAAACCACTTTTCACACTTGTGTTGGTGCAGGAAACCACTTTTGCACTTGTATTATTGTGGAAAAAACACTTTTTGCACTTGTGATAGTGTTGAAAAACCACTTTTCGCACTTGTGTTAGTGTTGAAAAACCACTTTTCGCACTTGTGTTGGTGCAGGAAACCACTTTTGCACTTGTATTAGTGTGGAAAAACCACTTTTCGCACTTGTGTTAGTGTTGAAAAACCACTTTTCGCACTTGTATTAGTGTGGGAAAAACACTTTTCGCACTTGTGATAGTGTTGAAAAACCACTTTTTGCACTTGTGTTAGTGTTGAAAAACCACTTTTCGCACTTGTGTTGGTGCAGGAAACCACTTTTGCACTTGTATTAGTGTGGAAAAACCACCTTTCGCACTTGTGTTAGTGTTGAAAAACCACTTTTCGCACTTGTGTTAATGTTGAAAAACCACTTTTCGCACTTGTGTTGGTGCAGGAAACCACTTTTGCACTTGTATTAGTGTGGAAAAAACACTTTTTGCACTTGTGATAGTGTTGAAAAACCACTTTTCGCACTTGTGTTAGTGTTGAAAAACCACTTTTCGCACTTGTGTTGGTGCAGGAAACCACTTTTGCACTTGTATTAGTGTGGAAAAACCATGTTTCGCACTTGTGTTATTGTTGAAAAACCACTTTTCGCACTTGTGTTAGTGTTGAAAAACCACTTTTCGCACTTGTGTTAGTGTTGAAAAACCACATTTCGCACTTGTGTTGGTGCAGGAAACCACTTTTGCACTTGTATTAGTGTGGAAAAAAACACTTTTTGCACTTGTGTTAGTGTTGGAAAACCACTTTTTGCACTTGTGTTGGTGCAGGAAACCACTTTTGCCCTTGTATTAGTGTGGAAAAAACACTTTTTGCACTTGTGATAGTGTTGAAAAACCACTTTTCGCACTTGTGTTAGTGTTGAAAAACCACTTTTCGCACTTGTGTTAATGTTGAAAAACCACTTTTCGCACTTGTGTTGGTGCAGGAAACCACTTTTGCACTTGTATTAGTGTGGAAAAAACACTTTTTGCACTTGTGATAGTGTTGAAAAACCACTTTTCGCACTTGTGTTAGTGTTGAAAAACCACTTTTCGCACTTGTGTTGGTGCAGGAAACCACTTTTGCACTTGTATTAGTGTGGAAAAACCATGTTTCGCACTTGTGTTATTGTTGAAAAACCACTTTTCGCACTTGTGTTAGTGTTGAAAAACCACTTTTCGCACTTGTGTTAGTGTTGAAAAACCACATTTCGCACTTGTGTTGGTGCAGGAAACCACTTTTGCACTTGTATTAGTGTGGAAAAAAACACTTTTTGCACTTGTGTTAGTGTTGGAAAACCACTTTTTGCACTTGTGTTGGTGCAGGAAACCACTTTTGCACTTGTATTAGTGTGGAAAAAACACTTTTTGCACTTGTGATAGTGTTGAAAAACCACTTTTCGCACTTGTGTTAGTGTTGAAAAACCACTTTTCGCACTTGTGTTGGTGCAGGAAACCACTTTTGCACTTGTATTAGTGTGGAAAAACCACTTTTCGCACTTGTGTTAGTGTTGAAAAACCACTTTTCGCACTTGTGCTAGTGTTGAAAAACCACTTTTCGCACTTGTGTTGGTGCCGGAAACCACTTTAGCACTTGTATTAGTGTGGAAAAACCACTTTTCGCACTTGTGTTAGTGTTGAAAAACCACTTTTCGCACTTGTGTTAGTGTTGAAAAACCACTTTTCGCACTTGTGTTAGTGTTGAAAAACCACTTTTCGCACTTGTGTTGGTGCAGGAAACCACTTTTGCACTTGTATTAGTGTGGAAAAACCACTTTTCGCACTTGTGTTAGTGTTGAAAAACCACTTTTCGCACTTGTATTAGTGTGGAAAAAACACTTTTCGCACTTGTGTTAGTGTTGAAAAACCACTTTTCGCACTTGTGTTAGTGTTGAAAAACCACTTTTCGCACTTGTGTTAGTGTTGAAAAACCAATTTTCGCACTTGTGTTGGTGCAGGAAACCACTTTTGCACTTGTAGTAGTGTGGAAAAAACACTTTTGCACTTGTGATAGTGTTGAAAAACCACTTTTCGCACTTGTGTTAGTGTTGAAAAACCACTTTTCGCACTTGTGTTGGTGCAGGAAACCACTTTTGCACTTGTATTAGTGTGGAAAAAACACTTTTGCACTTGTGATAGTGTTGAAAAACCACTTTTCACACTTGTGTTAGTGTTGAAAAACCACTTTTCGCACTTGTGTTAGTGTTGAAAAACCACTTTTCGCACTTGTGTTGGTGCAGGAAACCACTTTTGCACTTGTATTATTGTGGAAAAAACACTTTTTGCACTTGTGATAGTGTTGAAAAACCACTTTTCGCACTTGTGTTAGTGTTGAAAAACCACTTTTCGCACTTGTGTTGGTGCAGGAAACCACTTTTGCACTTGTATTAGTGTGGAAAAACCACTTTTCGCACTTGTGTTAGTGTTAAAAAACCACTTTTCGCACTTGTATTAGTGTGGAAAAAACACTTTTCGCACTTGTGTTAGTGTTGAAAAACCACTTTTCGCACTTGTGTTAGTGTTGAAAAACACTTTTCGCACTTGTGTTAGTGTTGAAAAACCACTTTTCGCACTTGTGTTGGTGCAGGAAACCACTTTTGCACTTGTATTAGTGTGGAAAAAACACTTTTGCACTTGTGATAGTGTTGAAAAACCTCTTTTCGCACTTGTGTTAGTGTTGAAAAACCACTTTTCGCACTTGTGTTGGTGCAGGAAACCACTTTTGCACTTGTATTAGTGTGGAAAAAACACTTTTTGCACTTGTGTTAGTGTTAAAAAACCACTTTTCGCACTTGTATTAGTGTGGAAAAAACACTTTTCGCACTTGTGTTAGTGTTGAAAAACCACTTTTCGCACTTGTGTTAGTGTTAAAAAACCACTTTTCGCACTTGTATTAGTGTGGAAAAAACACTTTTCGCACTTGTGTTAGTGTTGAAAAACCACTTTTCGCACTTGTGTTAGTGTTGAAAAACACTTTTCGCACTTGTGTTAGTGTTGAAAAACCACTTTTCGCACTTGTGTTGGTGCAGGAAACCACTTTTGCACTTGTATTAGTGTGGAAAAAACACTTTTGCACTTGTGATAGTGTTGAAAAACCTCTTTTCGCACTTGTGTTAGTGTTGAAAAACCACTTTTCGCACTTGTGTTGGTGCAGGAAACCACTTTTGCACTTGTATTAGTGTGGAAAAAACACTTTTTGCACTTGTGATAGTGTTGAAAAACCACTTTTCGCACTTGTATTAGTGTTGAAAAACCACTTTTCGCACTTGTGTTGGTGCAGGAAACCACTTTTGCACTTATATTAGTGTGGAAAAACCACTTTTCGCACTTGTGTTAGTGTTGAAAAACCACTTTTTGCACTTTTGTTAATGTTGAAAAACCACTTTTCGCACTTGTGTTGGTGCAGGAAACCACTTTTGCACTTGTATTAGTGTGGAAAAAACATTTTTGCACTTGTGATAGTGTGGAAAAACCACTTTTCGCACTTGTGTTATTGTTGAAAAACCACTTTTCGCACTTGTGTTAGTGTTGAAAAACCACTTTTCGCACTTGTGTTAGTGTTGAAAAACCACATTTCGCACTTGTGTTGGTGCAGGAAACCACTTTTGCACTTGCATTAGCGTGGAAAAAACACTTTTTGCAATTGTGATAGTGTTGAAAAACCACTTTTCGCACTTGTGTTAGTGTTGAAAAACCACTTTTTGCAATTGTGTTGGTGCAGGAAACCACTTTTGCACTTGTATTAGTGTGGAAAACCACTTTTCGCACTTGTGTTAGTGTTGAAAAACCACTTTTCGCACTTGTGTTAGTGTTGAAAAACCACTTTTAGCACTTGTGTTGGTGCAGGAAACCACTTTTGCACTTGTATTAGTGTGGAAAAACCATGTTTCGCACTTGTGTTATTGTTGAAAAACCACTTTTCGCACTTGTGTTTAGTGTTGAAAAACCACATTTCGCACTTGTGTTGGTGCAGGAAACCACTTTTACACTTGTATTAGTGTGGAAAAAACACTTTTTGCACTTGTGTTAGTGTTGGAAAACCACTTTTCGCACTTGTGTTGGTGCAGGAAACCACTTTTGCACTTGTATTAGTGTGGAAAAAACACTTTTTGCACTTGTGATAGTGTTGAAAAACCACTTTTCGCACTTGTGTTAGTGTTGAAAAACCACTTTTCGCACTTGTCTTGGTGCAGGAAACCACTTTTGCACTTGTATTAGTGTGGAAAAAACACTTTTTGCACTTGTGATAGTGTTGAAAAACCACTTTTCGCACTTGTGTTAGTGTTGAAAAACCACTTTTCGCACTTGTGTTGGTGCAGGAAACCACTTTTGCACTTGTATTAGTGTGGAAAAACCACTTTTCGCACTTGTGTTATTGTTGAAAAACCACTTTTCGCACTTGTGTTAGTGTTGAAAAACCACTTTTCGCACTTGTGTTAGTGTTGAAAAACCACATTTCGCACTTGTGTTGGTGCAGGAAACCACTTTTGCACTTGTATTAGTGTGGAAAAAACACTTTTTGCACTTGTGATGGTGTTGAAAAACCACTTTTCGCACTTGTGTTAGTGTTGAAAAACCACTTTTCGCACTTGTGTTGGTGCAGGAAACCACTTTTGCACTTGTATTAGTGTGGAAAAACCACTTTTCGCACTTGTGTTAGTGTTGAAAAACCACTTTTCGCACTTGTGTTGGTGCAGGAAACCACTTTTGCACTTGTATTAGTGTGGAAAAAACACTTTTTGCACTTGTGTTAGTGTTGAAAAACCACTTTTCGCACTTGTGTTAGTGTTGAAAAACCACTTTTCACACTTGTGTTGGTGCAGGAAACCACTTTTGCACTTGTATTATTGTGGAAAAAACACTTTTTGCACTTGTGATAGTGTTGAAAAACCACTTTTCGCACTTGTGTTAGTGTTGAAAAACCACTTTTCGCACTTGTGTTGGTGCAGGAAACCACTTTTGCACTTGTATTAGTGTGGAAAAACCACTTTTCGCACTTGTGTTAGTGTTGAAAAACCACTTTTCGCACTTGTATTAGTGTGGGAAAAACACTTTTCGCACTTGTGATAGTGTTGAAAAACCACTTTTCGCACTTGTGTTAGTGTTGAAAAACCACTTTTCGCACTTGTGTTGGTGCAGGAAACCACTTTTGCACTTGTATTAGTGTGGAAAAACCACCTTTCGCACTTGTGTTAGTGTTGAAAAACCACTTTTCGCACTTGTGTTAATGTTGAAAAACCACTTTTCGCACTTGTGTTGGTGCAGGAAACCACTTTTGCACTTGTATTAGTGTGGAAAAAACACTTTTTGCACTTGTGATAGTGTTGAAAAACCACTTTTCGCACTTGTGTTAGTGTTGAAAAACCACTTTTCGCACTTGTGTTGGTGCAGGAAACCACTTTTGCACTTGTATTAGTGTGGAAAAACCATGTTTCGCACTTGTGTTATTGTTGAAAAACCACTTTTCGCACTTGTGTTAGTGTTGAAAAACCACTTTTCGCACTTGTGTTAGTGTTGAAAAACCACATTTCGCACTTGTGTTGGTGCAGGAAACCACTTTTGCACTTGTATTAGTGTGGAAAAAAACACTTTTTGCACTTGTGTTAGTGTTGGAAAACCACTTTTTGCACTTGTGTTGGTGCAGGAAACCACTTTTGCACTTGTATTATTGTGGAAAAAACACTTTTTGCACTTGTGATAGTGTTGAAAAACCACTTTTTGCACTTGTGTTAGTGTTGAAAAACCACTTTTCGCACTTGTGTTAATGTTGAAAAACCACTTTTCGCACTTGTGTTTGTGCAGGAAACCACTTTTGCACTTGTATTAGTGTGGAAAAAACACTTTTTGCACTTGTGATAGTGTTGAAAAACCACTTTTCGCACTTGTGTTAGTGTTGAAAAACCACTTTTCGCACTTGTGTTGGTGCAGGAAACCACTTTTGCACTTGTATTAGTGTGGAAAAACCATGTTTCGCACTTGTGTTATTGTTGAAAAACCACTTTTCGCACTTGTGTTAGTGTTGAAAAACCACTTTTCGCACTTGTGTTAGTGTTGAAAAACCACATTTCGCACTTGTGTTGGTGCAGGAAACCACTTTTGCACTTGTATTAGTGTGGAAAAAAACACTTTTTGCACTTGTGTTAGTGTTGGAAAACCACTTTTTGCACTTGTGTTGGTGCAGGAAACCACTTTTGCACTTGTATTAGTGTGGAAAAAACACTTTTTGCACTTGTGATAGTGTTGAAAAACCACTTTTCGCACTTGTGTTAGTGTTGAAAAACCACTTTTCGCACTTGTGTTGGTGCAGGAAACCACTTTTGCACTTGTATTAGTGTGGAAAAAACACTTTTTGCACTTGTGATAGTGTTGAAAAACCACTTTTCGCACTTGTGTTAGTGTTGAAAAACCACTTTTCGCACTTGTGTTGGTGCAGGAAACCACTTTTGCACTTGTATTAGTGTGGAAAAAACACTTTTCGCACTTGTGTTATTGTTGAAAAACCACTTTTCGCACTTGTGTTAGTGTTGAAAAACCACTTTTCGCACTTGTGTTAGTGTTGAAAAACCACATTTCGCACTTGTGTTGGTGCAGGAAACCACTTCTGCACTTGTATTAGTGTGGAAAAAACACTTTTTGCACTTGTGATGGTGTTGAAAAACCACTTTTCGCACTTGTGTTAGTGTTGAAAAACCACTTTTCGCACTTGTGTTGGTGCAGGAAACCACTTTTGCACTTGTATTAGTGTGGAAAAACCACTTTTCGCACTTCTGTTAGTGTTGAAAAACCACTTTTCGCACTTGTGTTAGTGTTGAAAAACCACTTTTCATACTTGTGTTGGTGCAGGAAACCACTTTTGCACTTGTATTAGTGTGGAAAAAACACTTTTTGCACTTGTGATAGTGTTGAAAAACCACTTTTCGCACTTGTGTTAGTGTTGCAAAACCACTTTTCGCACTTGTGTTGGTGCAGGAAACCACTTTTGCACTTGTATTAGTGTGGATAAACCACTTTTCACACTTGTGTTAGTGTTGAAAAACCTATTTTCGCACTTGTGTTAGTGTTGAAAAACCACTTTTCGCACTTGTGTTGGTGCAGGAAACCACTTTTGCACTTGCATTAGTGTGGATAAACCACTTTTCGCACTTGTGTTAGTGTTGAAAAACCACTTTTCGCACTTGTGTTAGTGTTGAAAAACCACTTTTCGCACTTGTGTTGGTGCAGGAAACCACTTTTGCACTTGCATTAGTGTGAAAAAAACACTTTTTGCACTTGTGATAGTGTTGAAAAACCACTTTTCGCACTTGTGTTAGTGTTGAAAAACCACTTTTCGCACTTGTGTTGGTGCAGGAAACCACTTTTGCACTTGTATTATTGTGGAAAAACAACTTTTGCACTTGTATTAGTGTGGAAAAACCACTTTTCGCACTTGTGTTAGTGTTGAAAAACCACTTTTCGCACTTGTGTTAGTGTTGAAAAACCACTTTTCGCACTTGTGTTGGTGCAGGAAACCACTTTTGCACTTGTATTATTGTGGAAAAAACACTTTTTGCACTTGTGATAGTGTTGAAAAACCACTTTTCGCACTTGTGTTGGTGCAGGAAACCACTTTTGCACTTGTATTATTGTGGAAAAACCTCTTTTCGCACTTGTGTTAGTGTTGAAAAACCACTTTTCGCACTTGTGTTGGTGCAGGAAACCACTTTTGCACTTGTATTAGTGTGGAAAAACCACTTTTCGCACATGTGGTAGTGTTGAAAAACCACTTTTCGCACTTGTATTAGTGTGGAAAAAACACTTTTCGCACTTGTGTTAGTGTTGAAAAACCACTTTTCGCACTTGTGTTAGTGTTGAAAAACCATTTTTCGCACTTGTGTTAGTGTTGAAAAACCACTTTTCGCACTTGTGTTGGTGCAGGAAACCACTTTTGCACTTGTATTAGTGTGGAAAAAACACTTTTTGCACTTGTGATAGTGTTGAAAAACCACTTTTCGCACTTGTGTTAGTGTTGAAAAACCACTTTTCGCACTTGTGTTGGTGCAGGAAACCACTTTTGCACTTGTATTAGTGTGGAAAAAACACTTTTGCACTTGTGATAGTGTTGAAAAACCACTTTTCGCACTTGTGTTAGTGTTGAAAAACCACTTTTCGCACTTGTGTTGGTGCAGGAAACCACTTTTGCACTTGTATTAGTGTGGAAAAAACACTTTTTGCACTTGTGATAGTGTTGAAAAACCACTTTTCGCATTTGTGTTAGTGTTGAAAAACCACTTTTCGCACTTGTGTTAGTGTTGAAAAACCACTTTTCGCACTTGTGTTTGTGTAGGAAACCACTTTTGCACTTGTATTAGTGTGGAAAAAACACTTTTTGCACTTGTGATAGTGTTGAATAACCACTTTTCGCACTTGTGTTGGTGCAGGAAACCACTTTTCGCACTTGTGTTGGTGCAGGAAACCACTTTTGCACTTGTATTAGTGTGGCAAAACCACTTTTCGCACTTGTGTTAGTGTTGAAAGACCACTTTTCGCACTTGTGTTAGTGATGAAAAACCACTTTTCGCACTTGTGTTGGTGCAGGAAACCACTTTTGCACTTGTATTAGTGTGGAAAAAACACTTTTTGCACTTGTGATAGTGTTGAAAAACCACTTTTCGCACTTGTGTTAGTGTTGAAAAACCACTTTTCGCACTTGTGTTGGTGCAGGAAACCACTTTTGCACTTGTATTAGTGTGGAAAAACCACTTTTCGCACTTGTGTTAGTGTTGAAAAACCACTTTTCGCACTTGTGTTAGTGTTGAAAAAACACTTTTCGCACTTGTGTTAGTGTTGAAAAACCACTTTTCGCACTTGTGTTGGTGCAGGAAACCACTTTTGCACTTGTATTAGTGTGGAAAAAACACTTTTGCACTTGTGATAGTGTTGAAAAACCACTTTTCGCACTTGTGTTAGTGTTGAAAAACCACTTTTCGCACTTGTGTTGGTGCAGGAAACCACTTTTGCACTTGTATTAGTGTGGAAAAAACACTTTTTGCACTTGTGTTAGTGTTGGAAAACCACTTTTTGCACTTGTGTTGGTGCAGGAAACCACTTTTGCACTTGTATTAGTGTGGAAAAAACACTTTTTGCACTTGTGATAGTGTTGAAAAACCACTTTTCGTACTTGTGTTGGTGCAGGAAACCACTTTTGCACTTGTATTAGTGTGGAAAAAACACTTTTTGCACTTGTGATAGTGTTGAAAAACCACTTTTCGCACTTGTGTTAGTGTTGAAAAACCACTTTTCGCACTTGTGTTGGTGCAGGAAACCACTTTTGCACTTGTATTAGTGTGGAAAAAACACTTTTGCACTTGTGATAGTGTTGAAAAACCACTTTTCGCACTTGTGTTAGTGTTGAAAAACCACTTTTCGCACTTGTGTTGGTGCAGGAAACCACTTTTGCACTTGTATTAGTGTGGAAAAAACACTTTTTGCACTTGTGTTAGTGTTGGAAAACCACTTTTTGCACTTGTGTTGGTGCAGGAAACCACTTTTGCACTTGTATTAGTGTGGAAAAAACACTTTTTGCACTTGTGATAGTGTTGAAAAACCACTTTTCGCACTTGTGTTAGTGTTGAAAAACCACTTTTTGCACTTGTGTTGGTGCAGGAAACCACTTTTGCACTTGTATTAGTGTGGAAAAAACACTTTTTGCACTTGTGATAGTGTTGAAAAACCACTTTTCGCACTTGTGTTAGTGTTGAAAAACCACTTTTCGCACTTGTGTTGGTGCAGGAAACCACTTTTGCACTTGTATTAGTGTGGAAAAAACACTTTTCGCACTTGTGTTATTGTTGAAAAACCACTTTTCGCACTTGTGTTAGTGTTGAAAAACCACTTTTCGCACTTGTGTTAGTGTTGAAAAACCACATTTCGCACTTGTGTTGGTGCAGGAAACCACTTTTGCACTTGTATTAGTGTGGAAAAAACACTTTTTGCACTTGTGATGGTGTTGAAAAACCACTTTTCGCACTTGTGTTAGTGTTGAAAAACCACTTTTCACACTTGTGTTGGTGCAGGAAACCACTTTTGCACTTGTATTAGTGTGGAAAAACCACTTTTCACACTTCTGTTAGTGTTGAAAAACCACTTTTCGCACTTGTGTTAGTGTTGAAAAACCACTTTTCATACTTGTGTTGGTGCAGGAAACCACTTTTGCACTTGTATTAGTGTGGAAAAAACACTTTTTGCACTTGTGATAGTGTTGAAAAACCACTTTTCGCACTTGTGTTAGTGTTGCAAAACCACTTTTCGCACTTGTGTTGGTGCAGGAAACCACTTTTGCACTTGTATTAGTGTGGATAAACCACTTTTCACACTTGTGTTAGTGTTGAAAAACCTATTTTCGCACTTGTGTTAGTGTTGAAAAACCACTTTTCGCACTTGTGTTAGTGTTGAAAAACCACTTTTCGCACTTGTGTTGGTGCAGGAAACCACTTTTGCACTTGCATTAGTGTGAAAAATTTTTTTTTGCACTTGTGATAGTGTTGAAAAACCACTTTTCGCACTTGTGTTGGTGCAGGAAACCACTTTTGCACTTGTATTATTGTGGAAAAACCTCTTTTCGCACTTGTGTTAGTGTTGAAAAACCACTTTTCGCACTTGTGTTGGTGCAGGAAACCACTTTTGCACTTGTATTAGTGTGGAAAAACCACTTTTCGCACTTGTGGTAGTGTTGAAAAACCACTTTTCGCACTTGTGTTGGTGCAGGAAACCACTTTTGCACTTGTATTATTGTGGAAAAAACACTTTTTGCACTTGTGATAGTGTTGAAAAACCACTTTTCGCACTTGTGTTGGTGCAGGAAACCACTTTTGCACTTGTATTATTGTGGAAAAACCTCTTTTCGCACTTGTGTTAGTGTTGAAAAACCACTTTTCGCACTTGTGTTGGTGCAGGAAACCACTTTTGCACTTGTATTAGTGTGGAAAAACCACTTTTCGCACTTGTGGTAGTGTTGAAAAACCACTTTTCGCACTTGTATTAGTGTGGAAAAAACACTTTTCGCACTTGTGTTAGTGTTGAAAAACCACTTTTCGCACTTGTGTTAGTGTTGAAAAACCATTTTTCGCACTTGTGTTAGTGTTGAAAAACCACTTTTCGCACTTGTGTTGGTGCAGGAAACCACTTTTGCACTTGTATTAGTGTGGAAAAAACACTTTTTGCACTTGTGATAGTGTTGAAAAACCACTTTTCGCACTTGTGTTAGTGTTGAAAAACCACTTTTCGCACTTGTGTTGGTGCAGGAAACCACTTTTGCACTTGTATTAGTGTGGAAAAAACACTTTTGCACTTGTGATAGTGTTGAAAAACCACTTTTCGCACTTGTGTTAGTGTTGAAAAACCACTTTTCGCACTTGTGTTGGTGCAGGAAACCACTTTTGCACTTGTATTAGTGTGGAAAAAACACTTTTTGCACTTGTGATAGTGTTGAAAAACCACTTTTCGCATTTGTGTTAGTGTTGAAAAACCACTTTTCGCACTTGTGTTAGTGTTGAAAAACCACTTTTCGCACTTGTGTTTGTGTAGGAAACCACTTTTGCACTTGTATTAGTGTGGAAAAAACACTTTTTGCACTTGTGATAGTGTTGAAAAACCACTTTTCGCACTTGTGTTGGTGCAGGAAACCACTTTTCGCACTTGTGTTGGTGCAGGAAACCACTTTTGCACTTGTATTAGTGTGGCAAAACCACTTTTCGCACTTGTGTTAGTGTTGAAAGACCACTTTTCGCACTTGTGTTAGTGATGAAAAACCACTTTTCGCACTTGTGTTGGTGCAGGAAACCACTTTTGCACTTGTATTAGTGTGGAAAAAACACTTTTTGCACTTGTGATAGTGTTGAAAAACCACTTTTCGCACTTGTGTTAGTGTTGAAAAACCACTTTTCGCACTTGTGTTGGTGCAGGAAACCACTTTTGCACTTGTATTAGTGTGGAAAAACCACTTTTCGCACTTGTGTTAGTGTTGAAAAACCACTTTTCGCACTTGTGTTAGTGTTGAAAAAACACTTTTCGCACTTGTGTTAGTGTTGAAAAACCACTTTTCGCACTTGTGTTGGTGCAGGAAACCACTTTTGCACTTGTATTAGTGTGGAAAAAACACTTTTGCACTTGTGATAGTGTTGAAAAACCACTTTTCGCACTTGTGTTAGTGTTGAAAAACCACTTTTCGCACTTGTGTTGGTGCAGGAAACCACTTTTGCACTTGTATTAGTGTGGAAAAAACACTTTTTGCACTTGTGTTAGTGTTGGAAAACCACTTTTTGCACTTGTGTTGGTGCAGGAAACCACTTTTGCACTTGTATTAGTGTGGAAAAAACACTTTTTGCACTTGTGATAGTGTTGAAAAACCACTTTTCGCACTTGTGTTGGTGCAGGAAACCACTTTTGCACTTGTATTAGTGTGGAAAAAACACTTTTTGCACTTGTGATAGTGTTGAAAAACCACTTTTCGCACTTGTGTTAGTGTTGAAAAACCACTTTTCGCACTTGTGTTGGTGCAGGAAACCACTTTTGCACTTGTATTAGTGTGGAAAAAACACTTTTGCACTTGTGATAGTGTTGAAAAACCACTTTTCGCACTTGTGTTAGTGTTGAAAAACCACTTTTCGCACTTGTGTTGGTGCAGGAAACCACTTTTGCACTTGTATTAGTGTGGAAAAAACACTTTTTGCACTTGTGTTAGTGTTGGAAAACCACTTTTTGCACTTGTGTTGGTGCAGGAAACCACTTTTGCACTTGTATTAGTGTGGAAAAAACACTTTTTGCACTTGTGATAGTGTTGAAAAACCACTTTTCGCACTTGTGTTAGTGTTGAAAAACCACTTTTTGCACTTGTGTTGGTGCAGGAAACCACTTTTGCACTTGTATTAGTGTGGAAAAAACACTTTTTGCACTTGTGATAGTGTTGAAAAACCACTTTTCGCACTTGTGTTAGTGTTGAAAAACCACTTTTCGCACTTGTGTTGGTGCAGGAAACCACTTTTGCACTTGTATTAGTGTGGAAAAAACACTTTTCGCACTTGTGTTATTGTTGAAAAACCACTTTTCGCACTTGTGTTAGTGTTGAAAAACCACTTTTCGCACTTGTGTTAGTGTTGAAAAACCACATTTCGCACTTGTGTTGGTGCAGGAAACCACTTTTGCACTTGTATTAGTGTGGAAAAAACACTTTTTGCACTTGTGATGGTGTTGAAAAACCACTTTTCGCACTTGTGTTAGTGTTGAAAAACCACTTTTCGCACTTGTGTTGGTGCAGGAAACCACTTTTGCACTTGTATTAGTGTGGAAAAACCACTTTTCACACTTCTGTTAGTGTTGAAAAACCACTTTTCGCACTTGTGTTAGTGTTGAAAAACCACTTTTCATACTTGTGTTGGTGCAGGAAACCACTTTTGCACTTGTATTAGTGTGGCAAAACACTTTTTGCACTTGTGATAGTGTTGAAAAACCACTTTTCGCACTTGTGTTAGTGTTGCAAAACCACTTTTCGCACTTGTGTTGGTGCAGGAAACCACTTTTGCACTTGTATTAGTGTGGATAAACCACTTTTCACACTTGTGTTAGTGTTGAAAAACCTATTTTCGCACTTGTGTTAGTGTTGAAAAACCACTTTTCGCACTTGTGTTAGTGTTGAAAAACCACTTTTCGCACTTGTGTTGGTGCAGGAAACCACTTTTGCACTTGCATTAGTGTGAAAAATTTTTTTTTGCACTTGTGATAGTGTTGAAAAACCACTTTTCGCACTTGTGTTAGTGTTGAAAAACCACTTTTCGCACTTGTGTTGGTGCAGGAAACCACTTTTGCACTTGTATTAGTGTGGAAAAACCACTTTTCGCACTTGTGTTAGTGTTGAAAAACCACTTTTCGCACTTGTGTTAGTGTTGAAAAACCACTTTTCGCACTTGTGTTGGTGCAGGAAACCACTTTTGCACTTGTATTATTGTGGAAAAAACACTTTTTGCACTTGTGATAGTGTTGAAAAACCACTTTTCACACTTGTGTTGGTGCAGGAAACCACTTTTGCACTTGTATTATTGTGGAAAAACCACTTTTCGCACTTGTGTTAGTGTTGAAAAACCACTTTTCGCACTTGTGTTGGTGCAGGAAACCACTTTTGCACTTGTATTAGTGTGGAAAAACCACTTTTCGCACTTGTGGTAGTGTTGAAAAACCACTTTTCGCACTTGTATTAGTGTGGAAAAAACACTTTTCGCACTTGTGTTAGTGTTGAAAAACCACTTTTCGCACTTGTGTTAGTGTTGAAAAACCACTTTTCGCACTTGTGTTAGTGTTGAAAAACCACTTTTCGCACTTGTGTTGGTGCAGGAAACCACTTTTGCACTTGTATTAGTGTGGAAAAAACACTTTTTGCACTTGTGATAGTGTTGAAAAACCACTTTTCGCACTTGTGTTAGTGTTGAAAAACCACTTTTCGCACTTGTGTTGGTGCAGGAAACCACTTTTGCACTTGTATTAGTGTGGAAAAAACACTTTTGCACTTGTGATAGTGTTGAAAAACCACTTTTCGCACTTGTGTTAGTGTTGAAAAACCGCTTTTCGCACTTGTGTTGGTGCAGGAAACCACTTTTGCACTTGTATTAGTGTGGAAAAAACACTTTTTGCACTTGTGATAGTGTTGAAAAACCACTTTTCGCATTTGTGTTAGTGTTGAAAAACCACTTTTCGCACTTGTGTTAGTGTTGAAAAACCACTTTTCGCACTTGTGTTTGTGTAGGAAACCACTTTTGCACTTGTATTAGTGTGGAAAAAACACTTTTTGCACTTGTGATAGTGTTGAAAAACCACTTTTCGCACTTGTGTTGGTGCAGGAAACCACTTTTCGCACTTGTGTTGGTGCAGGAAACCACTTTTGCACTTGTATTAGTGTGGAAAAACCACTTTTCGCACTTGTGTTAGTGTTGAAAGACCACTTTTCGCACTTGTGTTAGTGATGAAAAACCACTTTTCGCACTTGTGTTGGTGCAGGAAACCACTTTTGCACTTGTATTAGTGTGGAAAAAACACTTTTTGCACTTGTGATAGTGTTGAAAAACCACTTTTCGCACTTGTGTTAGTGTTGAAAAACCACTTTTCGCACTTGTGTTGGTGCAGGAAACCACTTTTGCACTTGTATTAGTGTGGAAAAACCACTTTTCGCACTTGTGTTAGTGTTGAAAAACCACTTTTCGCACTTGTGTTAGTGTTGAAAAAACACTTTTCGCACTTGTGTTAGTGTTGAAAAACCACTTTTCGCACTTGTGTTGGTGCAGGAAACCACTTTTGCACTTGTATTAGTGTGGAAAAAACACTTTTGCACTTGTGATAGTGTTGAAAAACCACTTTTCGCACTTGTGTTAGTGTTGAAAAACCACTTTTCGCACTTGTGTTGGTGCAGGAAACCACTTTTGCACTTGTATTAGTGTGGAAAAAACACTTTTTGCACTTGTGATAGTGTTGAAAAACCACTTTTCGCACTTGTGTTAGTGTTGAAAAACCACTTTTCGCACTTGTGTTGGTGCAGGAAACCACTTTTGCACTTGTATTAGTGTGGAAAAACCACCTTTCGCACTTGTGTTAGTGTTGAAAAACCACTTTTCGCACTTGTGTTAATGTTGAAAAACCACTTTTCGCACTTGTGTTGGTGCAGGAAACCACTTTTGCACTTGTATTAGTGTGGAAAAAACACTTTTTGCACTTGTGATAGTGTTGAAAAACCACTTTTCGCACTTGTGTTAGTGTTGAAAAACCACTTTTCGCACTTGTGTTGGTGCAGGAAACCACTTTTGCACTTGTATTAGTGTGGAAAAACCATGTTTCGCACTTGTGTTATTGTTGAAAAACCACTTTTCGCACTTGTGTTAGTGTTGAAAAACCACTTTTCGCACTTGTGTTGGTGCAGGAAACCAATTTTGCACTTGTATTAGTGTGGAAAAAACACTTTTTGCAATTGTGTTAGTGTTGGAAAACCACTTTTTGCACTTGTGTTGGTGCAGGAAACCACTTTTGCACTTGTATTAGTGTGGAAAAAACACTTTTTGCACTTGTGATAGTGTTGAAAAACCACTTTCGCACTTGTGTTAGTGTTGAAAAACCACTTTTCGCACTTGTGTTGGTGCAGGAAACCACTTTTGCACTTGTATTAGTGTGGAAAAAACACTTTTTGCACTTGTGAGTGTTGAAAAACCACTTTTCGCACTTGTGTTAGTGTTGAAAAACCACTTTTCGCACTTGTGTTGGTGCAGGAAACCACTTTTGCACTTGTATTAGTGTGGAAAAACCACTTTTTGCACTTGTGTTATTGTTGAAAAACCACTTTTCGCACTTGTGTTAGTGTTGAAAAACCACTTTTCGCACTTGTGTTAGTGTTGAAAAACCACATTTCGCACTTGTGTTGGTGCAGGAAACCACTTTTGCACTTGTATTAGTGTGGAAAAAACACTTTTTGCACTTGTGATGGTGTTGAAAAACCACTTTTCGCACTTGTGTTAGTGTTGAAAAACCACTTTTCGCACTTGTGTTGGTGCAGGAAACCACTTTTGCACTTGTATTAGTGTGGAAAAACCACTTTTCGCACTTGTGTTAGTGTTGAAAAACCACTTTTCGCACTTGTGTTAGTGTTGAAAAACCACTTTTCATACTTGTGTTGGTGCAGGAAACCACTTTTGCACTTGTATTAGTGTGGAAAAAACACTTTTTGCACTTGTGATAGTGTTGAAAAACCACTTTTCGCACTTGTGTTAGTGTTGCAAAACCACTTTTCGCACTTGTGTTGGTGCAGGAAACCACTTTTGCACTTGTATTAGTGTGGATAAACCACTTTTCACACTTGTGTTAGTGTTGAAAAACCTATTTTCGCACTTGTGTTAGTGTTGAAAAACCACTTTTCGCACTTGTGTTGGTGCAGGAAACCACTTTTGCACTTGCATTAGTGTGGATAAACCACTTTTCGCACTTGTGTTAGTGTTGAAAAACCACTTTTCGCACTTGTGTTAGTGTTGAAAAACCACTTTTCGCACTTGTGTTGGTGCAGGAAACCACTTTTGCACTTGCATTAGTGTGAAAAAAACACTTTTTGCACTTGTGATAGTGTTGAAAAACCACTTTTCGCACTTGTGTTAGTGTTGAAAAACCACTTTTCGCACTTGTGTTGGTGCAGGAAACCACTTTTGCACTTGTATTAGTGTGGAAAAACCACTTTTCGCACTTGTGTTAGTGTTGAAAAACAACTTTTCGCACTTGTGTTAGTGTTGAAAAACCACTTTTCGCACTTGTGTTGGTGCAGGAAACCACTTTTGCACTTGTATTATTGTGGAAAAAACACTTTTTGCACTTGTGATAGTGTTGAAAAACCACTTTTCGCACTTGTGTTAGTGTTGAAAAACCACTTTTCGCACTTGTGTTGGTGCAGGAAACCACTTTTGCACTTGTATTAGTGTGGAAAAACCACTTTTCGCACTTGTGTTAGTGTTGAAAAACCACTTTTCGCACTTGTGTTAGTGTTGAAAAACCACTTTTCGCACTTGTGTTAGTGTTGAAAAACCACTTTTCGCATTTGTGTTAGTGTTGAAAAACCACTTTTCGCACTTGTGTTAGTGTTGAAAAACCACTTTTCGCACTTGTGTTAGTGTTGAAAAACCACTTTTCGCACTTGTGTTGGTGCAGGAAACCACTTTTGCACTTGTATTAGTGTGGAAAAACCATGTTTCGCACTTGTGTTATTGTTGAAAAACCACTTTTCGCACTTGTGTTAGTGTTGAAAAACCACTTTTCGCACTTGTGTTAGTGTTGAAAAACCACTTTTCGCACTTGTTTTGGTGCAGGAAACCAATTTTGCACTTGTATTAGTGTGGAAAAAACACTTTTTGCAATTGTGTTAGTGTTGGAAAACCACTTTTTGCACTTGTGTTGGTGCAGGAAACCACTTTTGCACTTGTATTAGTGTGGAAAAAACACTTTTTGCACTTGTGATAGTGTTGAAAAACCACTTTTCGCACTTGTGTTAGTGTTGAAAAACCACTTTTCGCACTTGTGTTGGTGCAGGAAACCACTTTTGCACTTGTATTAGTGTGGAAAAACCACTTTTTGCACTTGTGTTATTGTTGAAAAACCACTTTTCGCACTTGTGTTAGTGTTGAAAAACCACTTTTCGCACTTGTGTTAGTGTTGAAAAACCACATTTCGCACTTGTGTTGGTGCAGGAAACCACTTTTGCACTTGTATTAGTGTGGAAAAAACACTTTTTGCACTTGTGATGGTGTTGAAAAACCACTTTTCGCACTTGTGTTAGTGTTGAAAAACCACTTTTCGCACTTGTGTTGGTGCAGGAAACCACTTTTGCACTTGTATTAGTGTGGAAAAACCACTTTTCGCACTTGTGTTAGTGTTGAAAAACCACTTTTCGCACTTGTGTTAGTGTTGAAAAACCACTTTTCATACTTGTGTTGGTGCAGGAAACCACTTTTGCACTTGTATTAGTGTGGAAAAAACACTTTTTGCACTTGTGATAGTGTTGAAAAACCACTTTTCGCACTTTTGTTAGTGTTGCAAAACCACTTTTCGCACTTGTGTTGGTGCAGGAAACCACTTTTGCACTTGTATTAGTGTGGATAAACCACTTTTCACACTTGTGTTAGTGTTGAAAAACCTATTTTCGCACTTGTGTTAGTGTTGAAAAACCACTTTTCGCACTTGTGTTGGTGCAGGAAACCACTTTTGCACTTGCATTAGTGTGGATAAACCACTTTTCGCACTTGTGTTAGTGTTGAAAAACCACTTTTCGCACTTGTGTTAGTGTTGAAAAACCACTTTTCGCACTTGTGTTGGTGTTGAAAAACCACTTTTCGCACTTGTGTTGGTGCAGGAAACCACTTTTGCACTTGTATTAGTGTGGAAAAACCACTTTTCGCACTTGTGTTAGTGTTGAAAAACCACTTTTCGCACTTGTGTTAGTGTTGAAAAACCACTTTTCGCACTTGTGTTGGTGCAGGAAACCACTTTTGCACTTGTATTATTGTGGAAAAAACACTTTTTGCACTTGTGATAGTGTTGAAAAACCACTTTTCGCACTTGTGTTAGTGTTGAAAAACCACTTTTCGCACTTGTGTTGGTGCAGGAAACCACTTTTGCACTTGTATTAGTGTGGAAAAACCACTTTTCGCACTTGTGTTAGTGTTGAAAAACCACTTTTCGCACTTGTGTTAGTGTTGAAAAACCACTTTTCGCACTTGTGTTGGTGTAGGAAACCACTTTCGCACTTGTGTTAGTGTTGAAAAACCACTTTTCGCACTTGTGTTAGTGTTGAAAAACCACTTTTCGCACTTGTGTTGGTGCAGGAAACCACTTTTGCACTTGTATTAGTGTGGAAAAAACACTTTTTGCACTTGTGATAGTGTTGAAAAACCACTTTTCGCATTTGTGTTGGTGCAGGAAACCACTTTTGCACTTGTATTAGTGTGGAAAAAACACTTTTTGCACTTGTGATAGTGTTGAAAAACCACTTTTCGCATTTGTGTTAGTGTTGAAAAACCACTTTTCGCACTTGTGTTAGTGTTGAAAAACCACTTTTCGCACTTGTGTTTGTGTAGGAAACCACTTTTGCACTTGTATTAGTGTGGAAAAAACACTTTTTGCACTTGTGATAGTGTTGAAAAACCACTTTTCGCACTTGTGTTGGTGCAGGAAACCACTTTTCGCACTTGTGTTGGTGCAGGAAACCACTTTTGCACTTGTATTAGTGTGGAAAAACCACTTTTCGCACTTGTGTTAGTGTTGAAAGACCACTTTTCGCACTTGTGTTAGTGATGAAAAACCACTTTTCGCACTTGTGTTGGTGCAGGAAACCACTTTTGCACTTGTATTAGTGTGGAAAAAACACTTTTTGCACTTGTGATAGTGTTGAAAAACCACTTTTCGCACTTGTGTTAGTGTTGAAAAACCACTTTTCGCACTTGTGTTGGTGCAGGAAACCACTTTTGCACTTGTATTAGTGTGGAAAAACCACTTTTCGCACTTGTGTTAGTGTTGAAAAACCACTTTTCGCACTTGTGTTAGTGTTGAAAAAACACTTTTCGCACTTGTGTTAGTGTTGAAAAACCACTTTTCGCACTTGTGTTGTTGCAGGAAACCACTTTTGCACTTGTATTAGTGTGGAAAAAACACTTTTGCACTTGTGATAGTGTTGAAAAACCACTTTTCGCACTTGTGTTAGTGTTGAAAAACCACTTTTCGCACTTGTGTTGGTGCAGGAAACCACTTTTGCACTTGTATTAGTGTGGAAAAAACACTTTTTGCACTTGTGATAGTGTTGAAAAACCACTTTTCGCACTTGTGTTAGTGTTGAAAAACCACTTTTCGCACTTGTGTTGGTGCAGGAAACCACTTTTGCACTTGTATTAGTGTGGAAAAACCACCTTTCGCACTTGTGTTAGTGTTGAAAAACCACTTTTCGCACTTGTGTTAATGTTGAAAAACCACTTTTCGCACTTGTGTTGGTGCAGGAAACCACTTTTGCACTTGTATTAGTGTGGAAAAAACACTTTTTGCACTTGTGATAGTGTTGAAAAACCACTTTTCGCACTTGTGTTAGTGTTGAAAAACCACTTTTCGCACTTGTGTTGGTGCAGGAAACCACTTTTGCACTTGTATTAGTGTGGAAAAACCATGTTTCGCACTTGTGTTATTGTTGAAAAACCACTTTTCGCACTTGTGTTAGTGTTGAAAAACCACTTTTCGCACTTGTGTTAGTGTTGAAAAACCACTTTTCGCACTTGTGTTGGTGCAGGAAACCACTTTTGCACTTGTATTAGTGTGGAAAAAACACTTTTTGCAATTGTGTTAGTGTTGGAAAACCACTTTTTGCACTTGTGTTGGTGCAGGAAACCACTTTTGCACTTGTATTAGTGTGGAAAAAACACTTTTTGCACTTGTGATAGTGTTGAAAAACCACTTTTCGCACTTGTGTTAGTGTTGAAAAACCACTTTTCGCACTTGTGTTGGTGCAGGAAACCACTTTTGCACTTGTATTAGTGTGGAAAAAACACTTTTTGCACTTGTGATAGTGTTGAAAAACCACTTTTCGCACTTGTGTTAGTGTTGAAAAAACACTTTTCGCACTTGTGTTGGTGCAGGAAACCACTTTTGCACTTGTATTAGTGTGGAAAAACCACTTTTTGCACTTGTGTTATTGTTGAAAAACCACTTTTCGCACTTGTGTTAGTGTTGAAAAACCACTTTTCGCACTTGTGTTAGTGTTGAAAAACCACATTTCGCACTTGTGTTGGTGCAGGAAACCACTTTTGCACTTGTATTAGTGTGGAAAAAACACTTTTTGCACTTGTGATGGTGTTGAAAAACCACTTTTCGCACTTGTGTTAGTGTTGAAAAACCACTTTTCGCACTTGTGTTGGTGCAGGAAACCACTTTTGCACTTGTATTAGTGTGGAAAAACCACTTTTCGCACTTGTGTTAGTGTTGAAAAACCACTTTTCGCACTTGTGTTAGTGTTGAAAAACCACTTTTCATACTTGTGTTGGTGCAGGAAACCACTTTTGCACTTGTATTAGTGTGGAAAAAACACTTTTTGCACTTGTGATAGTGTTGAAAAACCACTTTTCGCACTTGTGTTAGTGTTGCAAAACCACATTTCGCACTTGTGTTGGTGCAGGAAACCACTTTTGCACTTGTATTAGTGTGGATAAACCACTTTTCACACTTGTGTTAGTGTTGAAAAACCTATTTTCGCACTTGTGTTAGTGTTGAAAAACCACTTTTCGCACTTGTGTTGGTGCAGGAAACCACTTTTGCACTTGCATTAGTGTGGATAAACCACTTTTCGCACTTGTGTTAGTGTTGAAAAACCACTTTTCGCACTTGTGTTAGTGTTGAAAAACCACTTTTCGCACTTGTGTTGGTGCAGGAAACCACTTTTGCACTTGCATTAGTGTGAAAAAAACACTTTTTGCACTTGTGATAGTGTTGAAAAACCACTTTTCGCACTTGTGTTAGTGTTGAAAAACCACTTTTCGCACTTGTGTTGGTGCAGGAAACCACTTTTGCACTTGTATTAGTGTGGAAAAACCACTTTTCGCACTTGTGTTAGTGTTGAAAAACCACTTTTCGCACTTGTGTTAGTGTTGAAAAACCACTTTTCGCACTTGTGTTGGTGCAGGAAACCACTTTTGCACTTGTATTATTGTGGAAAAAACACTTTTTGCACTTGTGATAGTGTTGAAAAACCACTTTTCGCACTTGTGTTAGTGTTGAAAAACCACTTTTCGCACTTGTGTTGGTGCAGGAAACCACTTTTGCACTTGTATTAGTGTGGAAAAACCACTTTTCGCACTTGTGTTAGTGTTGAAAAACCACTTTTCGCACTTGTATTAGTGTGGAAAAACCACTTTTCGCACTTGTATTAGTGTGGAAAAACCACTTTTCGCACTTGTGTTAGTGTTGAAAAACCACTTTTCGCACTTGTGTTAGTGTTGAAAAAACACTTTTCGCACTTGTGTTAGTGTTGAAAAACCACTTTTCGCACTTGTGTTGGTGCAGGAAACCACTTTTGCACTTGTATTAGTGTGGAAAAAACACTTTTTGCACTTGTGATGGTGTTGAAAAACCACTTTTCGCACTTGTGTTAGTGTTGAAAAACCACTTTTCGCACTTGTGTTGGTGCAGGAAACCACTTTTGCACTTGTATTAGTGTGGAAAAAACACTTTTGCACTTGTGATAGTGTTGAAAAACCACTTTTCGCACTTGTGTTAGTGTTGAAAAACCACTTTTCGCACTTGTGTTGGTGCAGGAAACCACTTTTGCACTTGTATTAGTGTGGAAAAAACACTTTTTGCACTTGTGTTAGTGTTGGAAAACCACTTTTTGCACTTGTGTTGGTGCAGGAAACCACTTTTGCACTTGTATTAGTGTGGAAAAAACACTTTTTGCACTTGTGATAGTGTTGAAAAACCACTTTTCGCACTTGTGTTGGTGCAGGAAACCACTTTTGCACTTGTATTAGTGTGGAAAAAACACTTTTTGCACTTGTGATAGTGTTGAAAAACCACTTTTCGCACTTGTGTTAGTGTTGAAAAACCACTTTTCGCACTTGTGTTGGTGCAGGAAACCACTTTTGCACTTGTATTAGTGTGGAAAAAACACTTTTGCACTTGTGATAGTGTTGAAAAACCACTTTTCGCACTTGTGTTAGTGTTGAAAAACCACTTTTCGCACTTGTGTTGGTGCAGGAAACCACTTTTGCACTTGTATTAGTGTGGAAAAAACACTTTTTGCACTTGTGTTAGTGTTGGAAAACCACTTTTTGCACTTGTGTTGGTGCAGGAAACCACTTTTGCACTTGTATTAGTGTGGAAAAAACACTTTTTGCACTTGTGATAGTGTTGAAAAACCACTTTTCGCACTTGTGTTAGTGTTGAAAAACCACTTTTCGCACTTGTGTTGGTGCAGGAAACCACTTTTGCACTTGTATTAGTGTGGAAAAAACACTTTTTGCACTTGTGAGAGTGTTGAAAAACCACTTTTCGCACTTGTGTTAGTGTTGAAAAACCACTTTTCGCACTTGTGTTGGTGTTGAAAAACCACTTTTCGCACTTGTGTTGGTGCAGGAAACCACTTTTGCACTTGTATTAGTGTGGAAAACCACTTTTCGCACTTCTGTTAGTGTTGAAAAACCACTTTTCGCACTTGTGTTAGTGTTGAAAAACCACTTTTCATACTTGTGTTGGTGCAGGAAACCACTTTTGCACTTGTATTAGTGTGGAAAAAACACTTTTTGCACTTGTGATAGTGTTGAAAAACCACTTTTCGCACTTGTGTTAGTGTTGCAAAACCACTTTTCGCACTTGTGTTGGTGCAGGAAACCACTTTTGCACTTGTATTAGTGTGGATAAACCACTTTTCACACTTGTGTTAGTGTTGAAAAACCTATTTTCGCACTTGTGTTAGTGTTGAAAAACCACTTTTCGCACTTGTGTTGGTGCAGGAAACCACTTTTGCACTTGCATTAGTGTGGATAATCCACTTTTTGCACTTGTGTTAGTGTTGAAAAACCACTTTTCGCACTTGTGTTAGTGTTGAAAAACCACTTTTCGCACTTGTGTTGGTGCAGGAAACCACTTTTGCACTTGCATTAGTGTGAAAATTTTTTTTTTGCACTTGTGATAGTGTTGAAAAACCACTTTTCGCACTTGTGTTAGTGTTGAAAAACCACTTTTCGCACTTGTGTTGGTGCAGGAAACCACTTTTGCACTTGTATTAGTGTGGAAAAACCACTTTTCGCACTTGTGTTAGTGTTGAAAAACCACTTTTCGCACTTGTGTTAGTGTTGAAAAACCACTTTTCGCACTTGTGTTGGTGCAGGAAACCACTTTTGCACTTGTATTATTGTGGAAAAAACACTTTTTGCACTTGTGATAGTGTTGAAAAACCACTTTTCACACTTGTGTTGGTGCAGGAAACCACTTTTGCACTTGTATTATTGTGGAAAAACCACTTTTCGCACTTGTGTTAGTGTTGAAAAACCACTTTTCGCACTTGTGTTGGTGCAGGAAACCACTTTTGCACTTGTATTAGTGTGGAAAAACCACTTTTCGCACTTGTGGTAGTGTTGAAAAACCACTTTTCGCACTTGTATTAGTGTGGAAAAAACACTTTTCGCACTTGTGTTAGTGTTGAAAAACCACTTTTCGCACTTGTGTTAGTGTTGAAAAACCACTTTTCGCACTTGTGTTAGTGTTGAAAAACCACTTTTCGCACTTGTGTTGGTGCAGGAAACCACTTTTGCACTTGTATTAGTGTGGAAAAACACTTTTTGCACTTGTGATAGTGTTGAAAAACCACTTTTCGCACTTGTGTTAGTGTTGAAAAACCACTTTTCGCACTTGTGTTGGTGCAGGAAACCACTTTTGCACTTGTATTAGTGTGGAAAAAACACTTTTGCACTTGTGATAGTGTTGAAAAACCACTTTTCGCACTTGTGTTAGTGTTGAAAAACCGCTTTTCGCACTTGTGTTGGTGCAGGAAACCACTTTTGCACTTGTATTAGTGTGGAAAAAACACTTTTTGCACTTGTGATAGTGTTGAAAAACCACTTTTCGCATTTGTGTTAGTGTTGAAAAACCACTTTTCGCACTTGTGTTAGTGTTGAAAAACCACTTTTCGCACTTGTGTTTGTGTAGGAAACCACTTTTGCACTTGTATTAGTGTGGAAAAAACACTTTTTGCACTTGTGATAGTGTTGAAAAACCACTTTTCGCACTTGTGTTGGTGCAGGAAACCACTTTTCGCACTTGTGTTGGTGCAGGAAACCACTTTTGCACTTGTATTAGTGTGGAAAAACCACTTTTCGCACTTGTGTTAGTGTTGAAAGACCACTTTTCGCACTTGCGTTAGTGATGAAAAACCACTTTTCGCACTTGTGTTGGTGCAGGAAACCACTTTTGCACTTGTATTAGTGTGGAAAAAACACTTTTTGCACTTGTGATAGTGTTGAAAAACCACTTTTCGCACTTGTGTTAGTGTTGAAAAACCACTTTTCGCACTTGTGTTGGTGCAGGAAACCACTTTTGCACTTGTATTAGTGTGGAAAAACCACTTTTCGCACTTGTGTTAGTGTTGAAAAACCACTTTTCGCACTTGTGTTAGTGTTGAAAAAACACTTTTCGCACTTGTGTTAGTGTTGAAAAACCACTTTTCGCACTTGTGTTGGTGCAGGAAACCACTTTTGCACTTGTATTAGTGTGGAAAAAACACTTTTGCACTTGTGATAGTGTTGAAAAACCACTTTTCGCACTTGTGTTAGTGTTGAAAAACCACTTTTCGCACTTGTGTTGGTGCAGGAAACCACTTTTGCACTTGTATTAGTGTAGAAAAAACACTTTTTGCACTTGTGATAGTGTTGAAAAACCACTTTTCGCACTTGTGTTAGTGTTGAAAAACCACTTTTCGCACTTGTGTTGGTGCAGGAAACCACTTTTGCACTTGTATTAGTGTGGAAAAACCACCTTTCGCACTTGTGTTAGTGTTGAAAAACCACTTTTCGCACTTGTGTTAATGTTGAAAAACCACTTTTCACACTTGTGTTGGTGCAGGAAACCACTTTTGCACTTGTATTAGTGTGGAAAAAACACTTTTTGCACTTGTGATAGTGTTGAAAAACCACTTTTCGCACTTGTGTTAGTGTTGAAAAACCACTTTTCGCACTTGTGTTGGTGCAGGAAACCACTTTTGCACTTGTATTAGTGTGGAAAAACCATGTTTCGCACTTGTGTTATTGTTGAAAAACCACTTTTCGCACTTGTGTTAGTGTTGAAAAACCACTTTTCGCACTTGTGTTAGTGTTGAAAAACCACTTTTCGCACTTGTGTTGGTGCAGGAAACCACTTTTGCACTTGTATTAGTGTGGAAAAAACACTTTTTGCAATTGTGTTAGTGTTGGAAAACCACTTTTTGCACTTGTGTTGGTGCAGGAAACCACTTTTGCACTTGTATTAGTGTGGAAAAAACACTTTTTGCACTTGTGATAGTGTTGAAAAACCACTTTTCGCACTTGTGTTAGTGTTGAAAAACCACTTTTCGCACTTGTGTTGGTGCAGGAAACCACTTTTGCACTTGTATTAGTGTGGAAAAAACACTTTTTGCACTTGTGATAGTGTTGAAAAACCACTTTTCGCACTTGTGTTAGTGTTGAAAAACCACTTTTCGCACTTGTGTTGGTGCAGGAAACCACTTTTGCACTTGTATTAGTGTGGAAAAACCACTTTTTGCACTTGTGTTATTGTTGAAAAACCACTTTTCGCACTTGTGTTAGTGTTGAAAAACCACTTTTCGCACTTGTGTTGGTGCAGGAAACCACTTTTGCACTTGTATTAGTGTGGAAAAACCACTTTTCGCACTTGTGTTAGTGTTGAAAAACCACTTTTCGCACTTGTGTTAGTGTTGAAAAACCACTTTTCATACTTGTGTTGGTGCAGGAAACCACTTTTGCACTTGTATTAGTGTGGAAAAAACACTTTTTGCACTTGTGATAGTGTTGAAAAACCACTTTTCGCACTTGTGTTAGTGTTGCAAAACCACTTTTCGCACTTGTGTTGGTGCAGGAAACCACTTTTGCACTTGTATTAGTGTGGATAAACCACTTTTCACACTTGTGTTAGTGTTGAAAAACCACTTTTCGCACTTGTGTTAGTGTTGAAAAACCACTTTTCGCACTTGTGTTGGTGCAGGAAACCACTTTTGCACTTGCATTAGTGTGGATAAACCACTTTTCGCACTTGTGTTAGTGTTGAAAAACCACTTTTCGCACTTGTGTTGGTGCAGGAAACCACTTTTGCACTTGAAGAGTTCAGGCGCAAAAACTGATAAACGCCATTTTTGATGAAACTGAACTATGTTTACCGAAGTATATGTTTCAATACCTCCGTTTCAGTAGGCAAATCATTTTCTCCCAAAACCCGATCGCGTCCACGTATTTTAAGATACAGCCCATGTCATTTTGATGGGTTTCACCTGGAATGCACAGCAGAAAATCTTGATTTTCTCATTTCAGCAAAAATGGATATATCTGTTTTTGCATCTGAACTCTTCACTTGTATTAGTTTGGAAAAAAACACTTTTTGCACTTGTGATAGTGTTGAAAAACCACTTTTCGCACTTGTGTTAGTGTTGAAAAACCACATTTCGCACTTGTGTTGGTGCAGGAAACCACTTTTGCACTTGCATTAGTGTGGATAAACCACTTTTCGCACTTGTGTTAGTGTTGAAAAACCACTTTTCGCACTTGTGTTGGTGCAGGAAACCACTTTTGCACTTGTATTAGTGTGGAAAAAACACTTTTTGCACTTGTGATAGTGTTGAAAAACCACTTTTCGCACTTGTGTTAGTGTTGAAAAACCACTTTTCGCACTTGTGTTGGTGCAGGAAACCACTTTTGCACTTGTATTAGTGTGGAAAAAACACTTTTTGCACTTGTGATAGTGTTGAAAAAACCACTTTTCGCACTTGTGTTAGTGTTGCAAAACCACTTTTCGCACTTGTGTTGGTGCAGGAAACCACTTTTGCACTTGTATTAGTGTGGATAAACCACTTTTCACACTTGTGTTAGTGTTGAAAAACCACTTTTCGCACTTGTGTTAGTGTTGAAAAACCACTTTTCGCACTTGTGTTGGTGCAGGAAACCACTTTTGCACTTGCATTAGTGTGGATAAACCACTTTTCGCACTGTGTTAGTGTTGAAAAACCACTTTTCGCACTTGTGTTAGTGTTGAAAAACCACTTTTCGCACTTGTGTTGGTGCAGGAAACCACTTTTGCACTTGCATTAGTCTGAAAAAAACACTTTTTGCACTTGTGATAGTGTTGAAAAACCACTTTCGCACTTGTGTTAGTGTTGAAAAACCACTTTTCGCACTTGTGTTGGTGCAGGAAACCACTTTTGCACTTGTATTAGTGTGGAAAAACCACTTTTCGCACTTGTGTTAGTGTTGAAAAACCACTTTTCGCACTTGTGTTAGTGTTGAAAAACCACTTTTCGCACTTGTGTTGGTGCAGGAAAACCACTTTTGCACTTGTATTATTGTGGAAAAAACACTTTTTGCACTTGTGATAGTGTTGAAAAACCACTTTTCGCACTTGTGTTAGTGTTGAAAAACCACTTTTCGCACTTGTGTTGGTGCAGGAAACCACTTTTGCACTTGTATTAGTGTGGAAAAACCACTTTTCGCACTTGTGTTAGTGTTGAAAAACCACTTTTCGCACTTGTATTAGTGTGGAAAAAAACACTTTTCGCACTTGTGTTGGTGTTGAAAAACCACTTTTCGCACTTGTGTTAGTGTTGAAAAACCACTTTTCGCACTTGTGTTAGTGTTGAAAAACCACTTTTCGCACTTGTGTTGGTGCAGGAAACCACTTTTGCACTTGTATTAGTGTGGAAAAAACACTTTTTGCACTTGTGATGGTGTTGAAAAACCACTTTTCGCACTTGTGTTAGTGTTGAAAAACCACTTTTCGCACTTGTGTTGGTGCAGGAAACCACTTTTGCACTTGTATTAGTGTGGAAAAAACACTTTTGCACTTGTGATAGTGTTGAAAAACCACTTTTCGCACTTGTGTTAGTGTTGAAAAACCACTTTTCGCACTTGTGTTGGTGCAGGAAACCACTTTTGCACTTGTATTAGTGTGGAAAAAACACTTTTTGCACTTGTGATAGTGTTGAAAAACCACTTTTCGCATTTGTGTTAGTGTTGAAAAACCACTTTTCGCACTTGTGTTAGTGTTGAAAAACCACTTTTCGCACTTGTGTTGGTGTAGGAAACCACTTTTGCACTTGTATTAGTGTGGAAAAACCACTTTTCGCACTTGTGTTAGTGTTGAAAAACCACTTTTCGCACTTGTGTTAGTGTTGAAAACCACTTTTCGCACTTGTGTTGGTGCAGGAAACCACTTTTGCACTTGTATTATTGTGGAAAAAACACTTTTTGCACTTGTGATAGTGTTGAAAAACCACTTTTCGCACTTGTGTTAGTGTTGAAAAACCACTTTTCGCACTTGTGTTGGTGCAGGAAACCACTTTTGCACTTGTATTAGTGTGGAAAAACCATGTTTCGCACTTGTGTTATTGTTGAAAAACCACTTTTCGCACTTGTGTTAGTGTTGAAAAACCACTTTTCGCACTTGTGTTAGTGTTGAAAAACCACTTTTCGCACTTGTGTTGGTGCAGGAAACCACTTTTGCACTTGTATTAGTGTGGAAAAAACACTTTTTGCAATTGTGTTAGTGTTGGAAAACCACTTTTTGCACTTGTGTTGGTGCAGGAAACCACTTTTGCACTTGTATTAGTGTGGAAAAAACACTTTTTGCACTTGTGATAGTGTTGAAAAACCACTTTTCGCACTTGTGTTAGTGTTGAAAAACCACTTTTCGCACTTGTGTTGGTGCAGGAAACCACTTTTGCACTTGTATTAGTGTGGAAAAAACACTTTTTGCACTTGTGATAGTGTTGAAAAACCACTTTTCGCACTTGTGTTAGTGTTGAAAAACCACTTTTCGCACTTGTGTTGGTGCAGGAAACCACTTTTGCACTTGTATTAGTGTGGAAAAAACACTTTTTGCACTTGTGATAGTGTTGAAAAACCACTTTTCGCACTTGTGTTAGTGTTGAAAAACCACTTTTCGCACTTGTGTTGGTGCAGGAAACCACTTTTGCACTTGTATTAGTGTGGAAAAACCATGTTTCGCACTTGTGTTATTGTTGAAAAACCACTTTTCGCACTTGTGTTAGTGTTGAAAAACCACTTTTCGCACTTGTGTTAGTGTTGAAAAACCACTTTTCGCACTTGTGTTGGTGCAGGAAACCACTTTTGCACTTGTATTAGTGTGGAAAAAACACTTTTTGCAATTGTGTTAGTGTTGGAAAACCACTTTTTGCACTTGTGTTGGTGCAGGAAACAACTTTTGCACTTGTATTAGTGTGGAAAAACACTTTTTGCACTTGTGATAGTGTTGAAAAACCACTTTTCGCACTTGTGTTAGTGTTGAAAAACCACTTTTCGCACTTGTGTTGGTGCAGGAAACCACTTTTGCACTTGTATTAGTGTGGAAAAAACACTTTTTGCACTTGTGATAGTGTTGAAAAACCACTTTTCGCACTTGTGTTAGTGTTGAAAAACCACTTTTCGCACTTGTGTTGGTGCAGGAAACCACTTTTGGACTTGTATTAGTGTGGAAAAACCACTTTTTGCACTTGTGTTATTGTTGAAAAACCACTTTTCGCACTTGTGTTAGTGTTGAAAAACCACTTTTCGCACTTGTGTTAGTGTTGAAAAACCACATTTCGCACTTGTGTTGGTGCAGGAAACCACTTTTGCACTTGTATTAGTGTGGAAAAAACACTTTTTGCACTTGTGATGGTGTTGAAAAACCACTTTTCGCACTTGTGTTAGTGTTGAAAAACCACTTTTCGCACTTGTGTTGGTGCAGGAAACCACTTTTGCACTTGTATTAGTGTGGAAAAACCACTTTTCGCACTTGTGTTAGTGTTGAAAAACCACTTTTCGCACTTGTGTTAGTGTTGAAAAACCACTTTTCATACTTGTGTTGGTGCAGGAAACCACTTTTGCACTTGTATTAGTGTGGAAAAAACACTTTTTGCACTTGTGATAGTGTTGAAAAACCACTTTTCGCACTTGTGTTAGTGTTGCAAAACCACTTTTCGCACTTGTGTTGGTGCAGGTAACCACTTTTGCACTTGTATTAGTGTGGATAAACCACTTTTCACACTTGTGTTAGTGTTGAAAAACCTATTTTCGCACTTGTGTTAGTGTTGAAAAACCACTTTTCGCACTTGTGTTGGTGCAGGAAACCACTTTTGCACTTGCATTAGTGTGGATAAACCACTTTTCGCACTTGTGTTAGTGTTGAAAAACCACTTTTCGCACTTGTGTTAGTGTTGAAAAACCACTTTTCGCACTTGTGTTGGTGCAGGAAACCACTTTTGCACTTGCATTAGTGTGAAAAAAACACTTTTTGCACTTGTGATAGTGTTGAAAAACCACTTTTCGCACTTGTGTTAGTGTTGAAAAACCACTTTTCGCACTTGTGTTGGTGCAGGAAACCACTTTTGCACTTGTATTAGTGTGGAAAAACCACTTTTCGCACTTGTGTTAGTGTTGAAAAACCACTTTTCGCACTTGTGTTAGTGTTGAAAAACCACTTTTCGCACTTGTGTTGGTGCAGGAAACCACTTTTGCACTTGTATTATTGTGGAAAAAACACTTTTTGCACTTGTGATAGTGTTGAAAAACCACTTTTCGCACTTGTGTTAGTGTTGAAAAACCACTTTTCGCACTTGTGTTGGTGCAGGAAACCACTTTTGCACTTGTATTAGTGTGGAAAAACCACTTTTCGCACTTGTGTTAGTGTTGAAAAACCACTTTTCGCACTTGTATTAGTGTGGAAAAAACACTTTTCGCACTTGTGTTAGTGTTGAAAAACCACTTTTCGCACTTGTGTTAGTGTTGAAAAACCACTTTTCGCACTTGTGTTAGTGTTGAAAAACCACTTTTCGCACTTGTGTTGGTGCAGGAAACCACTTTTGCACTTGTATTAGTGTGGAAAAAACACTTTTTGCACTTGTGATGGTGTTGAAAAACCACTTTTCGCACTTGTGTTAGTGTTGAAAAACCACTTTTCGCACTTGTGTTGGTGCAGGAAACCACTTTTGCACTTGTATTAGTGTGGAAAAAACACTTTTGCACTTGTGATAGTGTTGAAAAACCACTTTTCGCACTTGTGTTAGTGTTGAAAAACCACTTTTCGCACTTGTGTTGGTGCAGGAAACCACTTTTGCACTTGTATTAGTGTGGAAAAAACACTTTTTGCACTTGTGATAGTGTTGAAAAACCACTTTTCGCATTTGTGTTAGTGTTGAAAAACCACTTTTCGCACTTGTGTTAGTGTTGAAAAACCACTTTTCGCACTTGTGTTGGTGTAGGAAACCACTTTTGCACTTGTATTAGTGTGGAAAAACCACTTTTCGCACTTGTGTTAGTGTTGAAAAACTACTTTTCGCACTTGTGTTAGTGTTGAAAAACCACTTTTCGCACTTGTGTTGGTGCAGGAAACCACTTTTGCACTTGTATTATTGTGGAAAAAACACTTTTTGCACTTGTGATAGTGTTGAAAAACCACTTTTCGCACTTGTGTTAGTGTTGAAAAACCACTTTTCGCACTTGTGTTGGTGCAGGAAACCACTTTTGCACTTGTATTAGTGTGGAAAAACCACTTTTCGCACTTGTGTTAGTGTTGAAAAACCACTTTTCGCACTTGTATTAGTGTGGAAAAAACACTTTTCGCACTTGTGTTAGTGTTGAAAAACCACTTTTCGCACTTGTGTTAGTGTTGAAAAACCACTGTTCGCACTTGTGTTAGTGTTGAAAAACCACTTTTCGCACTTGTGTTGGTGCAGGAAACCACTTTTGCACTTGTATTAGTGTGGAAAAAACACTTTTTGCACTTGTGATGGTGTTGAAAAACCACTTTTCGCACTTGTGTTAGTGTTGAAAAACCACTTTTCGCACTTGTGTTGGTGCAGGAAACCACTTTTGCACTTGTATTAGTGTGGAAAAAACACTTTTGCACTTGTGATAGTGTTGAAAAACCACTTTTCGCACTTGTGTTAGTGTTGAAAAACCACTTTTCGCACTTGTGTTGGTGCAGGAAACCACTTTTGCACTTGTATTAGTGTGGAAAAAACACTTTTTGCACTTGTGATAGTGTTGAAAAACCACTTTTCGCATTTGTGTTAGTGTTGAAAAACCACTTTTCGCACTTGTGTTAGTGTTGAAAAACCACTTTTCGCACTTGTGTTGGTTTAGGAAACCACTTTTGCACTTGTATTAGTGTGGAAAAAACACTTTTTGCACTTGTGATAGTGTTGAAAAACCACTTTTCGCATTTGTGTTAGTGTTGAAAAACCACTTTTCGCACTTGTGTTAGTGTTGAAAAACCACTTTTCGCACTTGTGTTGGTGTAGGAAACCACTTTTGCACTTGTATTAGTGTGGAAAAACCACTTTTCGCACTTGTGTTAGTGTTGAAAAACCACTTTTCGCACTTGTGTTAGTGTTGAAAAACCACTTTTCGCACTTGTGTTGGTGCAGGAAACCACTTTTGCACTTGTATTATTGTGGAAAAAACACTTTTTGCACTTGTGATAGTGTTGAAAAACCACTTTTCGCACTTGTGTTAGTGTTGAAAAACCACTTTTCGCACTTGTGTTGGTGCAGGAAACCACTTTTGCACTTGTATTAGTGTGGAAAAACCACTTTTCGCACTTGTGTTAGTGTTGAAAAACCACTTTTCGCACTTGTATTAGTGTGGAAAAAACACTTTTTGCACTTGTGTTAGTGTTGAAAAACCACTTTTCGCACTTGTGTTAGTGTTGAAAAACCACTTTTCGCACTTGTGTTAGTGTTGAAAAACCACTTTTCGCACTTGTGTTGGTGCAGGAAACCACTTTTGCACTTGTATTAGTGTGGAAAAAACACTTTTTGCACTTGTGATAGTGTTGAAAAACCACTTTTCGCACTTGTGTTAGTGTTGAAAAACCACTTTTCGCACTTGTGTTGGTGCAGGAAACCACTTTTGCACTTGTATTAGTGTGGAAAAAACACTTTTTGCACTTGTGATAGTGTTGAAAAACCACTTTTCGCATTTGTGTTAGTGTCGAAAAACCACTTTTCGCACTTGTGTTAGTGTTGAAAAACCACTTTTCGCACTTGTGTTGGTGTAGGAAACCACTTTTGCACTTGTATTAGTGTGGAAAAAACACTTTTTGCACTTGTGATATTGTTGAAAAACCATTTTTCGCCCTTGTGTTAGTGTTGAAAAACCACTTTTCGCACTTGTGTTGGTGCAGGAAACCACTTTTGCACTTGTATTAGTGTGGAAAAACCACTTGTTGCACTTGTGATAGTGTTGAAAACCCACTTTTCGCACATGTGTTAGTGAAGGAAACCACTTTTCGCACTTGTGTTGGTGCAGGAAACCACTTTTGCACTTGTATTAGTGTGGAAAAAACACTTTTTGCACTTGTGATAGTGTTGAAAAACCACTTTTCGCACTTGTGTTAGTGTTGAAAATCCACTTTTCGCACTTGTGTTGGTGCAGGAAACCACTTTTGCACTTGTACTAGTGTGGAAAAAACACTTTTGCACTTGTGTTAGTGTTGAAAAACCACTTTTCGCACTTGTGTTAGTGTTGAAAAACCACTTTTCGCACTTGTGTTGGTGCAGGAAACCACTTTTGCACTTGTATTAGTGTGGAAAAAACACTTTTTGCACTTGTGATAGTGTTGAAAAACCACTTTTCGCACTTGTATTAGTGTTGAAAAACCACTTTTCGCACTTGTGTTGGTGCAGGAAACCACTTTTGCACTTATATTAGTGTGGAAAAACCACTTTTCGCACTTGTGTTAGTGTTGAAAAACCACTTTTTGCACTTGTGTTAATGTTGAAAAACCACTTTTCGCACTTGTGTTGGTGCAGGAAACCACTTTTGCACTTGTATTAGTGTGGAAAAAACATTTTTGCACTTGTGATAGTGTGGAAAAACCACTTTCGCACTTGTGTTATAGTTGAAAAACCACTTTTCGCACTTGTGTTAGTGTTGAAAAACCACTTTTCGCACTTGTGTTAGTGTTGAAAAACCACATTTCGCACTTGTGTTGGTGCAGGAAACCACTTTTGCACTTGCATTAGCGTGGAAAAAACACTTTTTGCACTTGTGATAGTGTTGAAAAACCACTTTTCGCACTTGTGTTAGTGTTGAAAAACCACTTTTCGCACTTGTGTTGGTGCAGGAAACCACTTTTGCACTTGTATTAGTGTGGAAAACCACTTTTCGCACTTGTGTTAGTGTTGAAAAACCACTTTTCGCACTTGTGTTAGTGTTGAAAAACCACTTTTCGCACTTGTGTTGGTGCAGGAAACCACTTTTGCACTTGTATTAGTGTGGAAAAAACACTTTTTGCACTTGTGATAGTGTTGAAAAACCACTTTTCGCACTTGTGTTGGTGCAGGAAACCACTTTTGCACTTGTATTAGTGTGGAAAAAACACCTTTTGCACTTGTGATAGTGTTGAAAAACCACTTTTCGCAATTGTGTGCGAAACTTGAAACACTTGAAAAACCACTTTTCGCACTTGTGTTGGTGCAGGAAAACACTTTTCGCACTTGTATTAGTGTGGATAAACCACTTTTCGCACTTGTGTTATTGTTGAAAAACCATTTTTCGCACTTGTGTTAGTGTTGAAAAACCACTTTTCGCACTTGTGTTAGTGTTGAAAAACCACTTTTCATACTTGTGTTGGTGCAGGAAACCACTTTTGCACTTGTATTAGTGTGGAAAAAACACTTTTTGCACTTGTGATAGTGTTGAAAAACCACTTTTCGCACTTGTGTTAGTGTTGCAAAACCACTTTTTGCACTTGTGTTGGTGCAGGAAACCACTTTTGCACTTGTATTAGTGTGGAAAAACCACTTTTTGCACTTGTGTTAGTGTTGAAAAACCACTTTTCGCACTTGTGTTAGTGTTGAAAAACCACTTTTCGCACTTGTGTTGGTGCAGGAAACCACTTTAGCACTTGTATTAGTGTGGAAAAACCACTTTTCGCACTTGTGTTAGTGTTGAAAAACCACTTTTCGCACTTGTGTTAGTGTTGAAAAACCACTTTTCGCACTTGTGTTAGTGTTGAAAAACCACTTTTCGCACTTGTGTTGGTGCAGGAAACCACTTTTGCACTTGTATTATTGTGGAAAAAACACTTTTTGCACTTGTGTTAGTGTTCTAAAACCACTTTTCGCACTTGTGTTAGTGTTGAAAAACCACTTTTCGCACTTGTGTTGGTGCAGGAAACCACTTTTGCACTTGTATTAGTGTGGAAAAACCACTTTTCGCACTTGTGTTAGTGTTGAAAAACCACTTTTCGCACTTGTATTAGTGTGGAAAAAACACTTTTCGCACTTGTGTTAGTGTTGAAAAACCACTTTTCGCACTTGTGTTAGTGTTGAAAAACCACTTTTCGCACTTGTGTTAGTGTTGAAAAACCACTTTTCGCACTTGTGTTGGTGCAGGAAACCACTTTTGCACTTGTATTAGTGTGGAAAAACCACCTTTCGCACTTGTGATAGTGTTGAAAAACCACTTTTCGCACTTGTGTTAATGTTGAAAAACCACTTTTCGCACTTGTGTTGGTGCAGGAAACCACTTTTGCACTTGTATTAGTGTGGAAAAAACACTTTTTGCGCTTGTGATAGTGTTGAAAAACCACTTTTCGCACTTGTGTTAGTGTTGAAAAACCACTTTTCGCACTTGTGTTGGTGCAGGAAACCACTTTTGCACTTGTATTAGTGTGGAAAAACCATGTTTCGCACTTGTGTTATTGTTGAAAAACCACTTTTCGCACTTGTGTTAGTGTTGAAAAACCACTTTTCGCACTTGTGTTAGTGTTGAAAAACCACATTTCGCACTTGTGTTGGTGCAGGAAACCACTTTTGCACTTGTATTAGTGTGGGAAAAACACTTTTTGCACTTGTGTTAGTGTTGGAAAACCACTTTTTGCACTTGTGTTGGTGCAGGAAACCACTTTTGCACTTGTATTAGTGTGGAAAAAAACACTTTTTGCACTTGTGATAGTGTTGAAAAACCACTTTTCGCACTTGTGTTAGTGTTGAAAAACCACTTTTCGCACTTGTGTTGGTGCAGGAAACCACTTTTGCACTTGTATTAGTGTGGAAAAAACACTTTTTGCACTTGTGATAGTGTTGAAAAACCACTTTTCGCACTTGTGTTAGTGTTGAAAAACCACTTTTCGCACTTGTGTTGGTGCAGGAAACCACTTTTGCACTTGTATTAGTGTGGAAAAACCACTTTTCGCACTTGTGTTATTGTTGAAAAACCACTTTTCGCACTTGTGTTAGTGTTGAAAAACCACTTTTCGCACTTGTGTTAGTGTTGAAAAACCACATTTCGCACTTGTGTTGGTGCAGGAAACCACTTTTGCACTTGTATTAGTGTGGAAAAAACACTTTTTGCACTTGTGATGGTGTTGAAAAACCACTTTTCGCACTTGTGTTAGTGTTGAAAAACCACTTTTCGCACTTGTGTTGGTGCAGGAAACCACTTTTGCACTTGTATTAGTGTGGAAAAACCACTTTTCGCACTTGTGTTAGTGTTGAAAAACCACTTTTCGCACTTGTGTTAGTGTTGAAAAACCACTTTTCATACTTGTGTTGGTGCAGGAAACCACTTTTGCACTTGTATTAGTGTGGAAAAAACACTTTTTGCACTTGTGATAGTGTTGAAAAACCACTTTTCGCACTTGTGTTAGTGTTGCAAAACCACTTTTCGCACTTGTGTTGGTGCAGGAAACCACTTTTGCGCTTGTATTAGTGTGGATAAACCACTTTTCACACTTGTGTTAGTGTTGAAAAACCTATTTTCGCACTTGTGTTAGTGTTGAAAAACCACTTTTCGCACTTGTGTTGGTGCAGGAAACCACTTTTGCACTTGCATTAGTGTGGATAAACCACTTTTCGCACTTGTGTTAGTGTTGAAAAACCACTTTTCGCACTTGTGTTAGTGTTGAAAAACCACTTTTCGCACTTGTGTTGGTGCAGGAAACCACTTTTGCACTTGCATTAGTGTGAAAAAAAACACTTTTTGCACTTGTGATAGTGTTGAAAAACCACTTTTCGCACTTGTGGTAGTGTTGAAAAACCACTTTTCGCACTTGTATTAGTGTGGAAAAAACACTTTTCGCACTTGTGTTAGTGTTGAAAAACCACTTTTTGCACTTGTGTTAGTGTTGAAAAACCACTTTTCGCACTTGTGTTAGTGTTGAAAAACCACTTTTCGCACTTGTGTTGGTGCAGGAAACCACTTTTGCACTTGTATTAGTGTGGAAAAAACACTTTTTGCACTTGTGATAGTGTTGAAAAACCACTTTTCGCACTTGTGTTAGTGTTGAAAAACCACTTTTCGCACTTGTGTTGGTGCAGGAAACCACTTTTGCACTTGTATTAGTGTGGAAAAAACACTTTTGCACTTGTGATAGTGTTGAAAAACCACTTTTCGCACTTGTGTTAGTGTTGAAAAACCACTTTTCGCACTTGTATTAGTGTGGAAAAAACACTTTTTGCACTTGTGTTAGTGTTGAAAAACCACTTTTCGCACTTGTGTTAGTGTTGAAAAACCACTTTTCGCACTTGTGTTAGTGTTGAAAAACCACTTTTCGCACTTGTGTTGGTGCAGGAAACCACTTTTGCACTTGTATTAGTGTGGAAAAAACACTTTTTGCACTTGTGATAGTGTTGAAAAACCACTTTTCGCACTTGTGTTAGTGTTGAAAAACCACTTTTCGCACTTGTGTTGGTGCAGGAAACCACTTTTGCACTTGTATTAGTGTGGAAAAAACACTTTTTGCACTTGTGATAGTGTTGAAAAACCACTTTTCGCATTTGTGTTAGTGTCGAAAAACCACTTTTCGCACTTGTGTTAGTGTTGAAAAACCACTTTTCGCACTTGTGTTGGTGTAGGAAACCACTTTTGCACTTGTATTAGTGTGGAAAAAACACTTTTTGCACTTGTGATATTGTTGAAAAACCATTTTTCGCCCTTGTGTTAGTGTTGAAAAACCACTTTTCGCACTTGTGTTGGTGCAGGAAACCACTTTTGCACTTGTATTAGTGTGGAAAAACCACTTGTTGCACTTGTGATAGTGTTGAAAACCCACTTTTCGCACATGTGTTAGTGAAGGAAACCACTTTTCGCACTTGTGTTGGTGCAGGAAACCACTTTTGCACTTGTATTAGTGTGGAAAAAACACTTTTTGCACTTGTGATAGTGTTGAAAAACCACTTTTCGCACTTGTGTTAGTGTTGAAAATCCACTTTTCGCACTTGTGTTGGTGCAGGAAACCACTTTTGCACTTGTACTAGTGTGGAAAAAACACTTTTGCACTTGTGTTAGTGTTGAAAAACCACTTTTCGCACTTGTGTTAGTGTTGAAAAACCACTTTTCGCACTTGTGTTGGTGCAGGAAACCACTTTTGCACTTGTATTAGTGTGGAAAAAACACTTTTTGCACTTGTGATAGTGTTGAAAAACCACTTTTCGCACTTGTATTAGTGTTGAAAAACCACTTTTCGCACTTGTGTTGGTGCAGGAAACCACTTTTGCACTTATATTAGTGTGGAAAAACCACTTTTCGCACTTGTGTTAGTGTTGAAAAACCACTTTTTGCACTTGTGTTAATGTTGAAAAACCACTTTTCGCACTTGTGTTGGTGCAGGAAACCACTTTTGCACTTGTATTAGTGTGGAAAAAACATTTTTGCACTTGTGATAGTGTGGAAAAACCACTTTCGCACTTGTGTTATAGTTGAAAAACCACTTTTCGCACTTGTGTTAGTGTTGAAAAACCACTTTTCGCACTTGTGTTAGTGTTGAAAAACCACATTTCGCACTTGTGTTGGTGCAGGAAACCACTTTTGCACTTGCATTAGCGTGGAAAAAACACTTTTTGCACTTGTGATAGTGTTGAAAAACCACTTTTCGCACTTGTGTTAGTGTTGAAAAACCACTTTTCGCACTTGTGTTGGTGCAGGAAACCACTTTTGCACTTGTATTAGTGTGGAAAACCACTTTTCGCACTTGTGTTAGTGTTGAAAAACCACTTTTCGCACTTGTGTTAGTGTTGAAAAACCACTTTTCGCACTTGTGTTGGTGCAGGAAACCACTTTTGCACTTGTATTAGTGTGGAAAAAACACCTTTTGCACTTGTGATAGTGTTGAAAAACCACTTTTCGCAATTGTGTGCGAAACTTGAAACACTTGAAAAACCACTTTTCGCACTTGTGTTGGTGCAGGGAACCACTTTTCGCACTTGTATTAGTGTGGATAAACCACTTTTCGCACTTGTGTTATTGTTGAAAAACCATTTTTCGCACTTGTGTTAGTGTTGAAAAACCACTTTTCGCACTTGTGTTAGTGTTGAAAAACCACTTTTCATACTTGTGTTGGTGCAGGAAACCACTTTTGCACTTGTATTAGTGTGGAAAAAACACTTTTTGCACTTGTGATAGTGTTGAAAAACCACTTTTCGCACTTGTGTTAGTGTTGCAAAACCACTTTTTGCACTTGTGTTGGTGCAGGAAACCACTTTTGCACTTGTATTAGTGTGGAAAAACCACTTTTTGCACTTGTGTTAGTGTTGAAAAACCACTTTTCGCACTTGTGTTAGTGTTGAAAAACCACTTTTCGCACTTGTGTTGGTGCAGGAAACCACTTTAGCACTTGTATTAGTGTGGAAAAACCACTTTTCGCACTTGTGTTAGTGTTGAAAAACCACTTTTCGCACTTGTGTTAGTGTTGAAAAACCACTTTTCGCACTTGTGTTAGTGTTGAAAAACCACTTTTCGCACTTGTGTTGGTGCAGGAAACCACTTTTGCACTTGTATTATTGTGGAAAAAACACTTTTTGCACTTGTGTTAGTGTTCTAAAACCACTTTTCGCACTTGTGTTAGTGTTGAAAAACCACTTTTCGCACTTGTGTTGGTGCAGGAAACCACTTTTGCACTTGTATTAGTGTGGAAAAACCACTTTTCGCACTTGTGTTAGTGTTGAAAAACCACTTTTCGCACTTGTATTAGTGTGGAAAAAACACTTTTCGCACTTGTGTTAGTGTTGAAAAACCACTTTTCGCACTTGTGTTAGTGTTGAAAAACCACTTTTCGCACTTGTGTTAGTGTTGAAAAACCACTTTTCGCACTTGTGTTGGTGCAGGAAACCACTTTTGCACTTGTATTAGTGTGGAAAAACCACCTTTCGCACTTGTGATAGTGTTGAAAAACCACTTTTCGCACTTGTGTTAATGTTGAAAAACCACTTTTCGCACTTGTGTTGGTGCAGGAAACCACTTTTGCACTTGTATTAGTGTGGAAAAAACACTTTTTGCGCTTGTGATAGTGTTGAAAAACCACTTTTCGCACTTGTGTTAGTGTTGAAAAACCACTTTTCGCACTTGTGTTGGTGCAGGAAACCACTTTTGCACTTGTATTAGTGTGGAAAAACCATGTTTCGCACTTGTGTTATTGTTGAAAAACCACTTTTCGCACTTGTGTTAGTGTTGAAAAACCACTTTTCGCACTTGTGTTAGTGTTGAAAAACCACATTTCGCACTTGTGTTGGTGCAGGAAACCACTTTTGCACTTGTATTAGTGTGGGAAAAACACTTTTTGCACTTGTGTTAGTGTTGGAAAACCACTTTTTGCACTTGTGTTGGTGCAGGAAACCACTTTTGCACTTGTATTAGTGTGGAAAAAAACACTTTTTGCACTTGTGATAGTGTTGAAAAACCACTTTTCGCACTTGTGTTAGTGTTGAAAAACCACTTTTCGCACTTGTGTTGGTGCAGGAAACCACTTTTGCACTTGTATTAGTGTGGAAAAAACACTTTTTGCACTTGTGATAGTGTTGAAAAACCACTTTTCGCACTTGTGTTAGTGTTGAAAAACCACTTTTCGCACTTGTGTTGGTGCAGGAAACCACTTTTGCACTTGTATTAGTGTGGAAAAACCACTTTTCGCACTTGTGTTATTGTTGAAAAACCACTTTTCGCACTTGTGTTAGTGTTGAAAAACCACTTTTCGCACTTGTGTTAGTGTTGAAAAACCACATTTCGCACTTGTGTTGGTGCAGGAAACCACTTTTGCACTTGCATTAGTGTGGATAAACCACTTTTCGCACTTGTGTTAGTGTTGAAAAACCACTTTTCGCACTTGTGTTAGTGTTGAAAAACCACTTTTCGCACTTGTGTTGGTGCAGGAAACCACTTTTGCACTTGCATTAGTGTGAAAAAAAACACTTTTTGCACTTGTGATAGTGTTGAAAAACCACTTTTCGCACTTGTGGTAGTGTTGAAAAACCACTTTTCGCACTTGTATTAGTGTGGAAAAAACACTTTTCGCACTTGTGTTAGTGTTGAAAAACCACTTTTCGCACTTGTGTTAGTGTTGAAAAACCACTTTTCGCACTTGTGTTAGTGTTGAAAAACCACTTTTCGCACTTGTGTTGGTGCAGGAAACCACTTTTGCACTTGTATTAGTGTGGAAAAAACACTTTTTGCACTTGTGATAGTGTTGAAAAACCACTTTTCGCACTTGTGTTAGTGTTGAAAAACCACTTTTCGCACTTGTGTTGGTGCAGGAAACCACTTTTGCACTTGTATTAGTGTGGAAAAAACACTTTTGCACTTGTGATAGTGTTGAAAAACCACTTTTCGCACTTGTGTTAGTGTTGAAAAACCACTTTTCGCACTTGTATTAGTGTGGAAAAAACACTTTTTGCACTTGTGTTAGTGTTGAAAAACCACTTTTCGCACTTGTGTTAGTGTTGAAAAACCACTTTTCGCACTTGTGTTAGTGTTGAAAAACCACTTTTCGCACTTGTGTTGGTGCAGGAAACCACTTTTGCACTTGTATTAGTGTGGAAAAAACACTTTTTGCACTTGTGATAGTGTTGAAAAACCACTTTTCGCACTTGTGTTAGTGTTGAAAAACCACTTTTCGCACTTGTGTTGGTGCAGGAAACCACTTTTGCACTTGTATTAGTGTGGAAAAAACACTTTTTGCACTTGTGATAGTGTTGAAAAACCACTTTTCGCATTTGTGTTAGTGTCGAAAAACCACTTTTCGCACTTGTGTTAGTGTTGAAAAACCACTTTTCGCACTTGTGTTGGTGTAGGAAACCACTTTTGCACTTGTATTAGTGTGGAAAAAACACTTTTTGCACTTGTGATATTGTTGAAAAACCATTTTTCGCCCTTGTGTTAGTGTTGAAAAACCACTTTTCGCACTTGTGTTGGTGCAGGAAACCACTTTTGCACTTGTATTAGTGTGGAAAAACCACTTGTTGCACTTGTGATAGTGTTGAAAACCCACTTTTCGCACATGTGTTAGTGAAGGAAACCACTTTTCGCACTTGTGTTGGTGCAGGAAACCACTTTTGCACTTGTATTAGTGTGGAAAAAACACTTTTTGCACTTGTGATAGTGTTGAAAAACCACTTTTCGCACTTGTGTTAGTGTTGAAAATCCACTTTTCGCACTTGTGTTGGTGCAGGAAACCACTTTTGCACTTATACTAGTGTGGAAAAAACACTTTTGCACTTGTGTTAGTGTTGAAAAACCACTTTTCGCACTTGTGTTAGTGTTGAAAAACCACTTTTCGCACTTGTGTTGGTGCAGGAAACCACTTTTGCACTTGTATTAGTGTGGAAAAAACACTTTTTGCACTTGTGATAGTGTTGAAAAACCACTTTTCGCACTTGTATTAGTGTTGAAAAACCACTTTTCGCACTTGTGTTGGTGCAGGAAACCACTTTTGCACTTATATTAGTGTGGAAAAACCACTTTTCGCACTTGTGTTAGTGTTGAAAAACCACTTTTTGCACTTGTGTTAATGTTGAAAAACCACTTTTCGCACTTGTGTTGGTGCAGGAAACCACTTTTGCACTTGTATTAGTGTGGAAAAAACATTTTTGCACTTGTGATAGTGTGGAAAAACCACTTTCGCACTTGTGTTATAGTTGAAAAACCACTTTTCGCACTTGTGTTAGTGTTGAAAAACCACTTTTCGCACTTGTGTTAGTGTTGAAAAACCACATTTCGCACTTGTGTTGGTGCAGGAAACCACTTTTGCACTTGCATTAGCGTGGAAAAAACACTTTTTGCACTTGTGATAGTGTTGAAAAACCACTTTTCGCACTTGTGTTAGTGTTGAAAAACCACTTTTCGCACTTGTGTTGGTGCAGGAAACCACTTTTGCACTTGTATTAGTGTGGAAAACCACTTTTCGCACTTGTGTTAGTGTTGAAAAACCACTTTTCGCACTTGTGTTAGTGTTGAAAAACCACTTTTCGCACTTGTGTTGGTGCAGGAAACCACTTTTGCACTTGTATTAGTGTGGAAAAAACACTTTTTGCACTTGTGATAGTGTTGAAAAACCACTTTTCGCACTTGTGTTGGTGCAGGAAACCACTTTTGCACTTGTATTAGTGTGGAAAAAACACCTTTTGCACTTGTGATAGTGTTGAAAAACCACTTTTCGCAATTGTGTGCGAAACTTGAAACACTTGAAAAACCACTTTTCGCACTTGTGTTGGTGCAGGAAACCACTTTTCGCACTTGTATTAGTGTGGATAAACCACTTTTCGCACTTGTGTTATTGTTGAAAAACCATTTTTCGCACTTGTGTTAGTGTTGAAAAACCACTTTTCGCACTTGTGTTAGTGTTGAAAAACCACTTTTCATACTTGTGTTGGTGCAGGAAACCACTTTTGCACTTGTATTAGTGTGGAAAAAACACTTTTTGCACTTGTGATAGTGTTGAAAAACCACTTTTCGCACTTGTGTTAGTGTTGCAAAACCACTTTTTGCACTTGTGTTGGTGCAGGAAACCACTTTTGCACTTGTATTAGTGTGGAAAAACCACTTTTTGCACTTGTGTTAGTGTTGAAAAACCACTTTTCGCACTTGTGTTAGTGTTGAAAAACCACTTTTCGCACTTGTGTTGGTGCAGGAAACCACTTTAGCACTTGTATTAGTGTGGAAAAACCACTTTTCGCACTTGTGTTAGTGTTGAAAAACCACTTTTCGCACTTGTGTTAGTGTTGAAAAACCACTTTTCGCACTTGTGTTAGTGTTGAAAAACCACTTTTCGCACTTGTGTTGGTGCAGGAAACCACTTTTGCACTTGTATTATTGTGGAAAAAACACTTTTTGCACTTGTGTTAGTGTTCTAAAACCACTTTTCGCACTTGTGTTAGTGTTGAAAAACCACTTTTCGCACTTGTGTTGGTGCAGGAAACCACTTTTGCACTTGTATTAGTGTGGAAAAACCACTTTTCGCACTTGTGTTAGTGTTGAAAAACCACTTTTCGCACTTGTATTAGTGTGGAAAAAACACTTTTCGCACTTGTGTTAGTGTTGAAAAACCACTTTTCGCACTTGTGTTAGTGTTGAAAAACCACTTTTCGCACTTGTGTTAGTGTTGAAAAACCACTTTTCGCACTTGTGTTGGTGCAGGAAACCACTTTTGCACTTGTATTAGTGTGGAAAAACCACCTTTCGCACTTGTGATAGTGTTGAAAAACCACTTTTCGCACTTGTGTTAATGTTGAAAAACCACTTTTCGCACTTGTGTTGGTGCAGGAAACCACTTTTGCACTTGTATTAGTGTGGAAAAAACACTTTTTGCGCTTGTGATAGTGTTGAAAAACCACTTTTCGCACTTGTGTTAGTGTTGAAAAACCACTTTTCGCACTTGTGTTGGTGCAGGAAACCACTTTTGCACTTGTATTAGTGTGGAAAAACCATGTTTCGCACTTGTGTTATTGTTGAAAAACCACTTTTCGCACTTGTGTTAGTGTTGAAAAACCACTTTTCGCACTTGTGTTAGTGTTGAAAAACCACATTTCGCACTTGTGTTGGTGCAGGAAACCACTTTTGCACTTGTATTAGTGTGGGAAAAACACTTTTTGCACTTGTGTTAGTGTTGGAAAACCACTTTTTGCACTTGTGTTGGTGCAGGAAACCACTTTTGCACTTGTATTAGTGTGGAAAAAAACACTTTTTGCACTTGTGATAGTGTTGAAAAACCACTTTTCGCACTTGTGTTAGTGTTGAAAAACCACTTTTCGCACTTGTGTTGGTGCAGGAAACCACTTTTGCACTTGTATTAGTGTGGAAAAAACACTTTTTGCACTTGTGATAGTGTTGAAAAACCACTTTTCGCACTTGTGTTAGTGTTGAAAAACCACTTTTCGCACTTGTGTTGGTGCAGGAAACCACTTTTGCACTTGTATTAGTGTGGAAAAACCACTTTTCGCACTTGTGTTATTGTTGAAAAACCACTTTTCGCACTTGTGTTAGTGTTGAAAAACCACTTTTCGCACTTGTGTTAGTGTTGAAAAACCACATTTCGCACTTGTGTTGGTGCAGGAAACCACTTTTGCACTTGTATTAGTGTGGAAAAAACACTTTTTGCACTTGTGATGGTGTTGAAAAACCACTTTTCGCACTTGTGTTAGTGTTGAAAAACCACTTTTCGCACTTGTGTTGGTGCAGGAAACCACTTTTGCACATGTATTAGTGTGGAAAAACCACTTTTCGCACTTGTGTTAGTGTTGAAAAACCACTTTTCACACTTGTGTTAGTGTTGAAAAACCACTTTTCATACTTGTGTTGGTGCAGGAAACCACTTTTGCACTTGTATTAGTGTGGAAAAAACACTTTTTGCACTTGTGATAGTGTTGAAAAACCACTTTTCGCACTTGTGTTAGTGTTGCAAAACCACTTTTCGCACTTGTGTTGGTGCAGGAAACCACTTTTGCGCTTGTATTAGTGTGGATAAACCACTTTTCACACTTGTGTTAGTGTTGAAAAACCTATTTTCGCACTTGTGTTAGTGTTGAAAAACCACTTTTCGCACTTGTGTTGGTGCAGGAAACCACTTTTGCACTTGCATTAGTGTGGATAAACCACTTTTCGCACTTGTGTTAGTGTTGAAAAACCACTTTTCGCACTTGTGTTAGTGTTGAAAAACCACTTTTCGCACTTGTGTTGGTGCAGGAAACCACTTTTGCACTTGTATTAGTGTGGAAAACCACTTTTCGCACTTGTGTTAGTGTTGAAAAACCACTTTTCGCACTTGTGTTAGTGTTGAAAAACCACTTTTCGCACTTGTGTTGGTGCAGGAAACCACTTTTGCACTTGTATTAGTGTGGAAAAAACACTTTTTGCACTTGTGATAGTGTTGAAAAACCACTTTTCGCACTTGTGTTGGTGCAGGAAACCACTTTTGCACTTGTATTAGTGTGGAAAAAACACCTTTTGCACTTGTGATAGTGTTGAAAAACCACTTTTCGCAATTGTGTGCGAAACTTGAAACACTTGAAAAACCACTTTTCGCACTTGTGTTGGTGCAGGAAACCACTTTTCGCACTTGTATTAGTGTGGATAAACCACTTTTCGCACTTGTGTTATTGTTGAAAAACCATTTTTCGCACTTGTGTTAGTGTTGAAAAACCACTTTTCGCACTTGTGTTAGTGTTGAAAAACCACTTTTCATACTTGTGTTGGTGCAGGAAACCACTTTTGCACTTGTATTAGTGTGGAAAAAACACTTTTTGCACTTGTGATAGTGTTGAAAAACCACTTTTCGCACTTGTGTTAGTGTTGCAAAACCACTTTTTGCACTTGTGTTGGTGCAGGAAACCACTTTTGCACTTGTATTAGTGTGGAAAAACCACTTTTTGCACTTGTGTTAGTGTTGAAAAACCACTTTTCGCACTTGTGTTAGTGTTGAAAAACCACTTTTCGCACTTGTGTTGGTGCAGGAAACCACTTTAGCACTTGTATTAGTGTGGAAAAACCACTTTTCGCACTTGTGTTAGTGTTGAAAAACCACTTTTCGCACTTGTGTTAGTGTTGAAAAACCACTTTTCGCACTTGTGTTAGTGTTGAAAAACCACTTTTCGCACTTGTGTTGGTGCAGGAAACCACTTTTGCACTTGTATTATTGTGGAAAAAACACTTTTTGCACTTGTGTTAGTGTTCTAAAACCACTTTTCGCACTTGTGTTAGTGTTGAAAAACCACTTTTCGCACTTGTGTTGGTGCAGGAAACCACTTTTGCACTTGTATTAGTGTGGAAAAACCACTTTTCGCACTTGTGTTAGTGTTGAAAAACCACTTTTCGCACTTGTATTAGTGTGGAAAAAACACTTTTCGCACTTGTGTTAGTGTTGAAAAACCACTTTTCGCACTTGTGTTAGTGTTGAAAAACCACTTTTCGCACTTGTGTTAGTGTTGAAAAACCACTTTTCGCACTTGTGTTGGTGCAGGAAACCACTTTTGCACTTGTATTAGTGTGGAAAAACCACCTTTCGCACTTGTGATAGTGTTGAAAAACCACTTTTCGCACTTGTGTTAATGTTGAAAAACCACTTTTCGCACTTGTGTTGGTGCAGGAAACCACTTTTGCACTTGTATTAGTGTGGAAAAAACACTTTTTGCGCTTGTGATAGTGTTGAAAAACCACTTTTCGCACTTGTGTTAGTGTTGAAAAACCACTTTTCGCACTTGTGTTGGTGCAGGAAACCACTTTTGCACTTGTATTAGTGTGGAAAAACCATGTTTCGCACTTGTGTTATTGTTGAAAAACCACTTTTCGCACTTGTGTTAGTGTTGAAAAACCACTTTTCGCACTTGTGTTAGTGTTGAAAAACCACATTTCGCACTTGTGTTGGTGCAGGAAACCACTTTTGCACTTGTATTAGTGTGGGAAAAACACTTTTTGCACTTGTGTTAGTGTTGGAAAACCACTTTTTGCACTTGTGTTGGTGCAGGAAACCACTTTTGCACTTGTATTAGTGTGGAAAAAAACACTTTTTGCACTTGTGATAGTGTTGAAAAACCACTTTTCGCACTTGTGTTAGTGTTGAAAAACCACTTTTTGCACTTGTGTTGGTGCAGGAAACCACTTTTGCACTTGTATTAGTGTGGAAAAAACACTTTTTGCACTTGTGATAGTGTTGAAAAACCACTTTTCGCACTTGTGTTAGTGTTGAAAAACCACTTTTCGCACTTGTGTTGGTGCAGGAAACCACTTTTGCACTTGTATTAGTGTGGAAAAACCACTTTTCGCACTTGTGTTATTGTTGAAAAACCACTTTTCGCACTTGTGTTAGTGTTGAAAAACCACTTTTCGCACTTGTGTTAGTGTTGAAAAACCACATTTCGCACTTGTGTTGGTGCAGGAAACCACTTTTGCACTTGTATTAGTGTGGAAAAAACACTTTTTGCACTTGTGATGGTGTTGAAAAACCACTTTTCGCACTTGTGTTAGTGTTGAAAAACCACTTTTCGCACTTGTGTTGGTGCAGGAAACCACTTTTGCACATGTATTAGTGTGGAAAAACCACTTTTCGCACTTGTGTTAGTGTTGAAAAACCACTTTTCACACTTGTGTTAGTGTTGAAAAACCACTTTTCATACTTGTGTTGGTGCAGGAAACCACTTTTGCACTTGTATTAGTGTGGAAAAAACACTTTTTGCACTTGTGATAGTGTTGAAAAACCACTTTTCGCACTTGTGTTAGTGTTGCAAAACCACTTTTCGCACTTGTGTTGGTGCAGGAAACCACTTTTGCGCTTGTATTAGTGTGGATAAACCACTTTTCACACTTGTGTTAGTGTTGAAAAACCTATTTTCGCACTTGTGTTAGTGTTGAAAAACCACTTTTCGCACTTGTGTTGGTGCAGGAAACCACTTTTGCACTTGCATTAGTGTGGATAAACCACTTTTCGCACTTGTGTTAGTGTTGAAAAACCACTTTTCGCACTTGTGTTAGTGTTGAAAAACCACTTTTCGCACTTGTGTTGGTGCAGGAAACCACTTTTGCACTTGCATTAGTGTGAAAAAAAACACTTTTTGCACTTGTGATAGTGTTGAAAAACCACTTTTCGCACTTGTGGTAGTGTTGAAAAACCACTTTTCGCACTTGTATTAGTGTGGAAAAAACACTTTTCGCACTTGTGTTAGTGTTGAAAAACCACTTTTCGCACTTGTGTTAGTGTTGAAAAACCACTTTTCGCACTTGTGTTAGTGTTGAAAAACCACTTTTCGCACTTGTGTTGGTGCAGGAAACCACTTTTGCACTTGTATTAGTGTGGAAAAAACACTTTTTGCACTTGTGATAGTGTTGAAAAACCACTTTTCGCACTTGTGTTAGTGTTGAAAAACCACTTTTCGCACTTGTGTTGGTGCAGGAAACCACTTTTGCACTTGTATTAGTGTGGAAAAAACAGTTTTGCACTTGTGATAGTGTTGAAAAACCACTTTTCGCACTTGTGTTAGTGTTGAAAAACCGCTTTTCGCACTTGTGTTGGTGCAGGAAACCACTTTTGCACTTGTATTAGTGTGGAAAAAACACTTTTTGCACTTGTGATAGTGTTGAAAAACCACTTTTCGCATTTGTGTTAGTGTTGAAAAACCACTTTTCGCACTTGTGTTAGTGTTGAAAAACCACTTTTCGCACTTGTGTTTGTGTAGGAAACCACTTTTGCACTTGTATTAGTGTGGAAAAAACACTTTTTGCACTTGTGATAGTGTTGAAAAACCACTTTTCGCACTTGTGTTGGTGCAGGAAACCACTTTTCGCACTTGTGTTGGTGCAGGAAACCACTTTTGCACTTGTATTAGTGTGGAAAAACCATTTTTCGCACTTGTGTTAGTGTTGAAAGACCACTTTTCGCACTTGTGTTAGTGATGAAAAACCACTTTTCGCACTTGTGTTGGTGCAGGAAACCACTTTTGCACTTGTATTAGTGTGGAAAAAACACTTTTTGCACTTGTGATAGTGTTGAAAAACCACTCTTCGCACTTGTGTTAGTGTTGAAAAACCACTTTTCGCACTTGTGTTGGTGCAGGAAACCACTTTTGCACTTGTATTAGTGTGGAAAAACCACTTTTCGCACTTGTGTTAGTGTTGAAAAACCACTTTTCGCACTTGTGTTAGTGTTGAAAAAACACTTTTCGCACTTGTGTTAGTGTTGAAAAACCACTTTTTGCACTTGTGTTGGTGCAGGAAACCACTTTTGCACTTGTATTAGTGTGGAAAAAACACTTTTGCACTTGTGATAGTGTTGAAAAACCACTTTTCGCACTTGTGTTAGTGTTGAAAAACCACTTTTCGCACTTGTGTTGGTGCAGGAAACCACTTTTGCACTTGTATTAGTGTGGAAAAAACACTTTTTGCACTTGTGATAGTGTTGAAAAACCACTTTTCGCACTTGTGTTAGTGTTGAAAAACCACTTTTCGCACTTGTGTTGGTGCAGGAAACCACTTTTGCACTTTTATTAGTGTGGAAAAACCACCTTTCGCACTTGTGTTAGTGTTGAAAAACCACTTTTCGCACTTGTGTTAATGTTGAAAAACCACTTTTCGCACTTGTGTTGGTGCAGGGAACCACTATTGCACTTGTATTAGTGTGGAAAAAACACTTTTTGCACTTGTGATAGTGTTGAAAAACCACTTTTCGCACTTGTGTTAGTGTTGAAAAACCACTTTTCGCACTTGTGTTGGTGCAGGAAACCACTTTTGCACTTGTATTAGTGTGGAAAAACCATGTTTCGCACTTGTGTTATTGTTGAAAAACCACTTTTCGCACTTGTGTTAGTGTTGAAAAACCACTTTTCGCACTTGTGTTAGTGTTGAAAAACCACTTTTCGCACTTGTGTTGGTGCAGGAAACCACTTTTGCACTTGTATTAGTGTGGAAAAAACACTTTTTGCAATTGTGTTAGTGTTGGAAAACCACTTTTTGCACTTGTGTTGGTGCAGGAAACCACTTTTGCACTTGTATTAGTGTGGAAAAAACACTTTTTGCACTTGTGATAGTGTTGAAAAACCACTTTTCGCACTTGTGTTAGTGTTGAAAAACCACTTTTCGCACTTGTGTTGGTGCAGGAAACCACTTTTGCACTTGTATTAGTGTGGAAAAAACACTTTTTGCACTTGTGATAGTGTTGAAAAACCACTTTTCGCACTTGTGTTAGTGTTGAAAAACCACTTTTCGCACTTGTGTTGGTGCAGGAAACCACTTTTGCACTTGTATTAGTGTGGAAAAACCACTTTTTGCACTTGTGTTATTGTTGAAAAACCACTTTTCGCACTTGTGTTAGTGTTGAAAAACCACTTTTCGCACTTGTGTTAGTGTTGAAAAACCACATTTCGCACTTGTGTTGGTGCAGGAAACCACTTTTGCACTTGTATTAGTGTGGAAAAAACACTTTTTGCACTTGTGATGGTGTTGAAAAACCACTTTTCGCACTTGTGTTAGTGTTGAAAAACCACTTTTCGCACTTGTGTTGGTGCAGGAAACCACTTTTGCACTTGTATTAGTGTGGAAAAACCACTTTTCGCACTTGTGTTAGTGTTGAAAAACCACTTTTCGCACTTGTGTTAGTGTTGAAAAACCACTTTTCATACTTGTGTTGGTGCAGGAAACCACTTTTGCACTTGTATTAGTGTGGAAAAAACACTTTTTGCACTTGTGATAGTGTTGAAAAACCACTTTTCGCACTTGTGTTAGTGTTGCAAAACCACTTTTCGCACTTGTGTTGGTGCAGGAAACCACTTTTGCACTTGTATTAGTGTGGATAAACCACTTTTCACACTTGTGTTAGTGTTGAAAAACCTATTTTCGCACTTGTGTTAGTGTTGAAAAACCACTTTTCGCACTTGTGTTGGTGCAGGAAACCACTTTTGCACTTGCATTAGTGTGGATAAACCACTTTTCGCACTTGTGTTAGTGTTGAAAAACCACTTTTCGCACTTGTGTTAGTGTTGAAAAACCACTTTTCGCACTTGTGTTGGTGCAGGAAACCACTTTTGCACTTGCATTAGTGTGAAAAAAACACTTTTTGCACTTGTGATAGTGTTGAAAAACCACTTTTCGCACTTGTGTTAGTGTTGAAAAACCACTTTTCGCACTTGTGTTGGTGCAGGAAACCACTTTTGCACTTGTATTAGTGTGGAAAAAACCACTTTTCGCACTTGTGTTAGTGTTGAAAAACCACTTTTCGCACTTGTGTTAGTGTTGAAAAACCACTTTTCGCACTTGTGTTGGTGCAGGAAACCACTTTTGCACTTGTATTACTGTGGAAAAAACACTTTTTGCACTTGTGATAGTGTTGAAAAACCACTTTTCGCACTTGTGTTAGTGTTGAAAAACCACTTTTCGCACTTGTGTTGGTGCAGGCAACCACTTTTGCACTTGTATTAGTGTGGAAAAACCACTTTTCGCACTTGTGTTAGTATTGAAAAACCACTTTTCGCACTTGTATTAGTGTTGAAAAACCACTTTTTGCACTTGTGATAGTGTTGAAAAACCACTTTTCGCACTTGTGTTGGTGCAGGAAACCACTTTTGCACTTGTATTAGTTTGGATAAACCACTTTTCACACTTGTGTTAGTGTTGAAAAACCTATTTTCGCACTTGTGTTAGTGTTGAAAACCACTTTTCGCACTTGTGTTGGTGCAGGAAACCACTTTTGCACTTGGATTAGTGTGGATAAACCACTTTTCGCACTTGTGTTAGTGTTGAAAACCCACTTTTCGCACTTGTGTTAGTGTTGAAAAACCACTTTTCGCACTTGTGTTGGTGCAGGAAACCACTTTTGCACTTGCATTAGTGTGAAAAAAACACTTTTTGCACTTGTGATAGTGTTGAAAAACCACTTTTCGCACTTGTGTTAGTGTTGAAAAACCACTTTTCGCACTTGTGTTGGTGCAGGAAACCACTTTTGCACTTGTATTAGTGTGGAAAAACCACTTTTCGCACTTGTGATAGTGTTGAAAAACCACTTTTCGCACTTGTGTTAGTGTTGAAAAACCACTTGTCCCACTTGTGTTGGTGCAGGAAACCACTTTTGCACTTGTATTAGTGTGGAAAAAACACTTTTTGCACTTGTGATAGTGTTGAAAAACCACTTTTCGCACTTGTGTTAGTGTTGAAAAACCACTTTTCGCACTTGTGTTGGTGCAGGAAACCACTTTTGCACTTGTATTAGTGTGGAAAAACCACTTTTTGCACTTGTGTTATTGTTGAAAAACCACTTTTCGCACTTGTGTTAGTGTTGAAAAACCACTTTTCGCACTTGTGTTAGTGTTGAAAAACCACATTTCGCACTTGTGTTGGTGCAGGAAACCACTTTTGCACTTGTATTAGTGTGGAAAAAACACTTTTTGCACTTGTGATGGTGTTGAAAAACCACTTTTCGCACTTGTGTTAGTGTTGAAAAACCACTTTTCGCACTTGTGTTGGTGCAGGAAACCACTTTTGCACTTGTATTAGTGTGGAAAAACCACTTTTCGCACTTGTGTTAGTGTTGAAAAACCACTTTTCGCACTTGTGTTAGTGTTGAAAAACCACTTTTCATACTTGTGTTGGTGCAGGAAACCACTTTTGCACTTGTATTAGTGTGGAAAAAACACTTTTTGCACTTGTGATAGTGTTGAAAAACCACTTTTCGCACTTGTGTTAGTGTTGCAAAACCACTTTTCGCACTTGTGTTGGTGCAGGAAACCACTTTTGCACTTGTATTAGTGTGGATAAACCACTTTTCACACTTGTGTTAGTGTTGAAAAACCTATTTTCGCACTTGTGTTAGTGTTGAAAAACCACTTTTCGCACTTGTGTTGGTGCAGGAAACCACTTTTGCACTTGCATTAGTGTGGATAAACCACTTTTCGCACTTGTGTTAGTGTTGAAAAACCACTTTTCGCACTTGTGTTAGTGTTGAAAAACCACTTTTCGCACTTGTGTTGGTGCAGGAAACCACTTTTGCACTTGCATTAGTGTGAAAAAAACACTTTTTGCACTTGTGATAGTGTTGAAAAACCACTTTTCGCACTTGTGTTAGTGTTGAAAAACCACTTTTCGCACTTGTGTTGGTGCAGGAAACCACTTTTGCACTTGTATTAGTGTGGAAAAACCACTTTTCGCACTTGTGTTAGTGTTGAAAAACCACTTTTCGCACTTGTGTTAGTGTTGAAAAACCACTTTTCGCACTTGTGTTGGTGCAGGAAACCACTTTTGCACTTGTATTACTGTGGAAAAAACACTTTTTGCACTTGTGATAGTGTTGAAAAACCACTTTTCGCACTTGTGTTAGTGTTGAAAAACCACTTTTCGCACTTGTGTTGGTGCAGGCAACCACTTTTGCACTTGTATTAGTGTGGAAAAACCACTTTTCGCACTTGTGTTAGTATTGAAAAACCACTTTTCGCACTTGTATTAGTGTTGAAAAACCACTTTTTGCACTTGTGATAGTGTTGAAAAACCACTTTTCGCACTTGTGTTGGTGCAGGAAACCACTTTTGCACTTGTATTAGTGTGGATAAACCACTTTTCACACTTGTGTTAGTGTTGAAAAACCTATTTTCGCACTTGTGTTAGTGTTGAAAACCACTTTTCGCACTTGTGTTGGTGCAGGAAACCACTTTTGCACTTGCATTAGTGTGGATAAACCACTTTTCGCACTTGTGTTAGTGTTGAAAACCCACTTTTCGCACTTGTGTTAGTGTTGAAAAACCACTTTTCGCACTTGTGTTGGTGCAGGAAACCACTTTTGCACTTGCATTAGTGTGAAAAAAACACTTTTTGCACTTGTGATAGTGTTGAAAAACCACTTTTCGCACTTGTGTTAGTGTTGAAAAACCACTTTTCGCACTTGTGTTGGTGCAGGAAACCACTTTTGCACTTGTATTAGTGTGGAAAAACCACTTTTCGCACTTGTGTTAGTGTTGAAAAACCACTTTTCGCACTTGTGTTAGTGTTGAAAAACCACTTTTCGCACTTGTGTTGGTGCAGGAAACCACTTTTGCACTTGTATTATTGTGGAAAAAACACTTTTTGCACTTGTGATAGTGTTGAAAAACCACTTTTTGCACTTGTGTTAGTGTTGAAAAACCACTTTTCGCACTTGTGTTGGTGCAGGAAACCACTTTTGCACTTGTATTAGTGTGGAAAAACCACTTTTCGCACTTGTGTTAGTGTTGAAAAACCACTTTTCGCACTTGTATTAGTGTGGAAAAAACACTTTTCGCACTTGTGTTAGTGTTGAAAAACCACTTTTCGCACTTGTGTTAGTGTTGAAAAACCACTTTTCGCACTTGTGTTAGTGTTGAAAAACCACTTTTCGCACTTGTGTTGGTGCAGGAAACCACTTTTGCACTTGTATTAGTGTGGAAAAAACACTTTTTGCACTTGTGATGGTGTTGAAAAACCACTTTTCGCACTTGTGTTAGTGTTGAAAAACCACTTTTCGCACTTGTGTTGGTGCAGGAAACCACTTTTGCACTTGTATTAGTGTGGAAAAAACACTTTTGCACTTGTGATAGTGTTGAAAAACCACTTTTCGCACTTGTGTTAGTGTTGAAAAACCACTTTTCGCACTTGTGTTAGTGTTGAAAAACCACTTTTCGCACTTGTGTTGGTGCAGGAAACCACTATTGCACTTGTATTAGTGTGGAAAAAACACTTTTTGCACTTGTGATAGTGTTGAAAAACCACTTTTCGCATTTGTGTTAGTGTTGAAAAACCACTTTTCGCACTTGTGTTAGTGTTGAAAAACCACTTTTCGCACTTGTGTTGGTGTAGGAAACCACTTTTGCACTTGTATTAGTGTGGAAAAAACACTTTTTGCACTTGTGATAGTGTTGAAAAACCACTTTTCGCATTTGTGTTAGTGTTGAAAAACCACTTTTCGCACTTGTGTTAGTGTTGAAAAACCACTTTTCGCACTTGTGTTGGTGTAGGAAACCACTTTTGCACTTGTATTAGTGTGGAAAAACCACTTTTCGCACTTGTGTTAGTGTTGAAAAACCACTTTTCGCACTTGTGTTAGTGTTGAAAAACCACTTTTCGCACTTGTGTTGGTGCAGGAAACCACTTTTGCACTTGTATTATTGTGGAAAAAACACTTTTTGCACTTGTGATAGTGTTGAAAAACCACTTTTCGCACTTGTGTTAGTGTTGAAAAACCACTTTTCGCACTTGTGTTGGTGCAGGAAACCACTTTTGCACTTGTATTAGTGTGGAAAAACCACTTTTCGCACTTGTGCTAGTGTTGAAAAGCCACTTTTCGCACTTGTATTAGTGTGGAAAAAACACTTTTCGCACTTGTGTTAGTGTTGAAAAACCACTTTTCGCACTTGTGTTAGTGTTGAAAAACCACTTTTCGCACTTGTGTTAGTGTTGAAAAACCACTTTTCGCACTTGTGTTGGTGCAGGAAACCACTTTTGCACTTGTATTAGTGTGGAAAAAACACTTTTTGCACTTGTGATAGTGTTGAAAAACCACTTTTCGCACTTGTGTTAGTGTTGAAAAACCACTTTTCGCACTTGTGTTGGTGCAGGAAACCACTTTTGCACTTGTATTAGTGTGGAAAAAACACTTTTTGCACTTGTGATAGTGTTGAAAAACCACTTTTCGCATTTGTGTTAGTGTTGAAAAACCACTTTTCGCACTTGTGTTAGTGTTGAAAAACCACTTTTCGCACTTGTGTTGGTGTATGAAACCACTTTTGCACTTGTATTAGTGTGGAAAAAACACTTTTTGCACTTGTGATATTGTTGAAAAACCATTTTTCACCCTTGTGTTAGTGTTGAAAAACCACTTTTCGCACTTGTGTTGGTGCAGGAAACCACTTTTGCACTTGTATTAGTGTGGAAAAAGCACTTGTTGCACTTGTGATAGTGTTGAAAACCCACTTTTCGCACATGTGTTAGTGAAGGAAACCACTTTTCGCACTTGTGTTGGTGCGGGAAACCACTTTTGCACTTGTATTAGTGTGGAAAAAACACTTTTTGCACTTGTGATAGTGTTGAAAAACCACTTTTCGCACTTGTGTTAGTGTTGAAAATCCACTTTTCGCACTTGTGTTGGTGCAGGAAACCACTTTTGCACTTGTACTAGTGTGGAAAAAACACTTTTGCACTTGTGTTAGTGTTGAAAAACCACTTTTCGCACTTGTGTTAGTGTTGAAAAACCACTTTTCGCACTTGTGTTGGTGCAGGAAACCACTTTTGCACTTGTATTAGTGTGGAAAAAACACTTTTTGCACTTGTGATAGTGTTGAAAAACCACTTTTCGCACTTGTATTAGTGTTGAAAAACCACTTTTCGCACTTGTGTTGGTGCAGGAAACCACTTTTGCACTTATATTAGTGTGGAAAAACCACTTTTCGCACTTGTGTTAGTGTTGAAAAACCACTTTTTGCACTTGTGTTAATGTTGAAAAACCACTTTTCGCACTTGTGTTGGTGCAGGAAACCACTTTTGCACTTGTATTAGTGTGGAAAAAACATTTTTGCACTTGTGATAGTGTGGAAAAACCACTTTTCGCACTTGTGTTATTGTTGAAAAACCACTTTTCGCACTTGTGTTAGTGTTGAAAAACCACTTTTCGCACTTGTGTTAGTGTTGAAAAACCACATCTCGCACTTGTGTTGGTGCAGGAAACCACTTTTGCACTTGCATTAGCGTGGAAAAAACACTTTTTGCACTTGTGATAGTGTTGAAAAACCACTTTTCGCACTTGTGTTAGTGTTGAAAAACCACTTTTCGCACTTGTGTTGGTGCAGGAAACCACTTTTGCACTTGTATTAGTGTGGAAAACCACTTTTCGCACTTGTGTTAGTGTTGAAAAACCACTTTTCGCACTTGTGTTAGTGTTGAAAAACCACTTTTCGCACTTGTGTTGGTGCAGGAAACCACTTTTGCACTTGTATTAGTGTGGAAAAAACACTTTTTGCACTTGTGATAGTGTTGAAAAACCCCTTTCTGCACTTGTGTTGGTGCAGGAAACCACTTTTGCACTTGTATTCGTGTGGAAAAAACACCTTTTGCACTTGTGATAGTGTTGAAAAACCACTTTTCGCAATTGTGTGCGAAACTTGAAACACTTGAAAAACCACTTTTCGCACTGGTGTTGGTGCAGGAAACCACTTTTGCACTTGTATTAGTGTGGATAAACCACTTTTCGCACTTGTGTTATTGTTGAAAAACCATTTTTCGCACTTGTGTTAGTGTTGACAAACCACTTTTCGCACTTGTGTTAGTGTTGAAAAACCACTTTTCATACTTGTGTTGGTGCAGGAAACCACTTTTGCACTTGTATTAGTGTGGAAAAAACACTTTTTGCACTTGTGATAGTGTTGAAAAACCACTTTTCGCACTTGTGTTAGTGTTGCAAAACCACTTTTTGCACTTGTGTTGGTGCAGGAAACCACTTTTGCACTTGTATTAGTGCGGAAAAAACCACTTTTTGCACTTGTGTTAGTGTTGAAAAACCACTTTTCGCACTTGTGTTAGTGTTGAAAAACCACTTTTCGCACTTGTGTTGGTGCAGGAAACCACTTTAGCACTTGTATTAGTGTGGAAAAACCACTTTTCACACTTGTGTTAGTGTTGAAAAACCACTTTTCGCACTTGTGTTAGTGTTGAAAAACCACTTTTCGCACTTGTGTTAGTGTTGAAAAACCACTTTTCGCACTTGTGTTGGTGCAGGAAACCACTTTTGCACTTGTATTATTGTGGAAAAAACACTTTTTGCACTTGTGTTAGTGTTGAAAAACCACTTTTCGCACTTGTGTTAGTGTTGAAAAACCACTTTTCGCACTTGTGTTGGTGCAGGAAACCACTTTTGCACTTGTATTAGTGTGGAAAAAACACTTTTTGCACTTGTGATAGTGTTGAAAAACCACTTTTCGCACTTGTGTTAGTGTTGAAAAACCACTTTTCGCACTTGTGTTGGTGCAGGAAACCACTTTTGCACTTGTATTAGTGTGGAAAAAACACTTTTGCACTTGTGATAGTGTTGAAAAACCACTTTTCGCACTTGTGTTAGTGTTGAAAAACCGCTTTTCGCACTTGTGTTGGTGCAGGAAACCACTTTTGCACTTGTATTAGTGTGGAAAAAACACTTTTTGCACTTGTGATAGTGTTGAAAAACCACTTTTCGCATTTGTGTTAGTGTTGAAAAACCACTTTTCGCACTTGTGTTAGTGTTGAAAAACCACTTTTCGCACTTGTGTTTGTGTAGGAAACCACTTTTGCACTTGTATTAGTGTGGAAAAAACACTTTTTGCACTTGTGATAGTGTTGAAAAACCACTTTTCGCACTTGTGTTGGTGCAGGAAACCACTTTTCGCACTTGTGTTGGTGCAGGAAACCACTTTTGCACTTGTATTAGTGTGGAAAAACCACTTTTCGCACTTGTGTTAGTGTTGAAAGACCACTTTTCGCACTTGTGTTAGTGATGAAAAACCACTTTTCGCACTTGTGTTGGTGCAGGAAACCACTTTTGCACTTGTATTAGTGTGGAAAAAACACTTTTTGCACTTGTGATAGTGTTGAAAAACCACTTTTCGCACTTGTGTTAGTGTTGAAAAACCACTTTTCGCACTTGTGTTGGTGCAGGAAACCACTTTTGCACTTGTATTAGTGTGGAAAAACCACTTTTCGCACTTGTGTTAGTGTTGACAAACCACTTTTCGCACTTGTGTTAGTGTTGAAAAAACACTTTTCGCACTTGTGTTAGTGATGAAAAACCACTTTTCGCACTTGTGTTGGTGCAGGAAACCACTTTTGCACTTGTATTATTGTGGAAAAAACACTTTTTGCACTTGTGATAGTGTTGAAAAACCACTTTTCGCACTTGTGTTAGTGTTGAAAAACCACTTTTCGCACTTGTGTTGGTGCAGGAAACCACTTTTGCACTTGTATTAGTGTGGAAAAACCACTTTTCGCACTTGTGTTAGTGTTGAAAAACCACTTTTCGCACTTGTATTAGTGTGGAAAAAACACTTTTCGCACTTGTGTTAGTGTTGAAAAACCACTTTTCGCACTTGTGTTAGTGTTGAAAAACCACTTTTCGCACTTGTGTTAGTGTTGAAAAACCACTTTTCGCACTTGTGTTGGTGCAGGAAACCACTTTTGCACTTGTATTAGTGTGGAAAAAACACTTTTTGCACTTGTGATGGTGTTGAAAAACCACTTTTCGCACTTGTGTTAGTGTTGAAAAACCACTTTTCGCACTTGTGTTGGTGCAGGAAACCACTTTTGCACTTGTATTAGTGTGGAAAAAACACTTTTGCACTTGTGATAGTGTTGAAAAACCACTTTTCGCACTTGTGTTAGTGTTGAAAAACCACTTTTCGCACTTGTGTTAGTGTTGAAAAACCACTTTTCGCACTTGTGTTGGTGCAGGAAACCACTATTGCACTTGTATTAGTGTGGAAAAAACACTTTTTGCACTTGTGATAGTGTTGAAAAACCACTTTTCGCATTTGTGTTAGTGTTGAAAAACCACTTTTCGCACTTGTGTTAGTGTTGAAAAACCACTTTTCGCACTTGTGTTGGTGTAGGAAACCACTTTTGCACTTGTATTAGTGTGGAAAAAACACTTTTTGCACTTGTGATAGTGTTGAAAAACCACTTTTCGCATTTGTGTTAGTGTTGAAAAACCACTTTTCGCACTTGTGTTAGTGTTGAAAAACCACTTTTCGCACTTGTGTTGGTGTAGGAAACCACTTTTGCACTTGTATTAGTGTGGAAAAACCACTTTTCGCACTTGTGTTAGTGTTGAAAAACCACTTTTCGCACTTGTGTTAGTGTTGAAAAACCACTTTTCGCACTTGTGTTGGTGCAGGAAACCACTTTTGCACTTGTATTATTGTGGAAAAAACACTTTTTGCACTTGTGATAGTGTTGAAAAACCACTTTTCGCACTTGTGTTAGTGTTGAAAAACCACTTTTCGCACTTGTGTTGGTGCAGGAAACCACTTTTGCACTTGTATTAGTGTGGAAAAACCACTTTTCGCACTTGTGCTAGTGTTGAAAAGCCACTTTTCGCACTTGTATTAGTGTGGAAAAAACACTTTTCGCACTTGTGTTAGTGTTGAAAAACCACTTTTCGCACTTGTGTTAGTGTTGAAAAACCACTTTTCGCACTTGTGTTAGTGTTGAAAAACCACTTTTCGCACTTGTGTTGGTGCAGGAAACCACTTTTGCACTTGTATTAGTGTGGAAAAAACACTTTTTGCACTTGTGATAGTGTTGAAAAACCACTTTTCGCACTTGTGTTAGTGTTGAAAAACCACTTTTCGCACTTGTGTTGGTGCAGGAAACCACTTTTGCACTTGTATTAGTGTGGAAAAAACACTTTTTGCACTTGTGATAGTGTTGAAAAACCACTTTTCGCATTTGTGTTAGTGTTGAAAAACCACTTTTCGCACTTGTGTTAGTGTTGAAAAACCACTTTTCGCACTTGTGTTGGTGTATGAAACCACTTTTGCACTTGTATTAGTGTGGAAAAAACACTTTTTGCACTTGTGATATTGTTGAAAAACCATTTTTCACCCTTGTGTTAGTGTTGAAAAACCACTTTTCGCACTTGTGTTGGTGCAGGAAACCACTTTTGCACTTGTATTAGTGTGGAAAAAGCACTTGTTGCACTTGTGATAGTGTTGAAAACCCACTTTTCGCACATGTGTTAGTGAAGGAAACCACTTTTCGCACTTGTGTTGGTGCGGGAAACCACTTTTGCACTTGTATTAGTGTGGAAAAAACACTTTTTGCACTTGTGATAGTGTTGAAAAACCACTTTTCGCACTTGTGTTAGTGTTGAAAATCCACTTTTCGCACTTGTGTTGGTGCAGGAAACCACTTTTGCACTTGTACTAGTGTGGAAAAAACACTTTTGCACTTGTGTTAGTGTTGAAAAACCACTTTTCGCACTTGTGTTAGTGTTGAAAAACCACTTTTCGCACTTGTGTTGGTGCAGGAAACCACTTTTGCACTTGTATTAGTGTGGAAAAAACACTTTTTGCACTTGTCATAGTGTTGAAAAACCACTTTTCGCACTTGTATTAGTGTTGAAAAACCACTTTTCGCACTTGTGTTGGTGCAGGAAACCACTTTTGCACTTATATTAGTGTGGAAAAACCACTTTTCGCACTTGTGTTAGTGTTGAAAAACCACTTTTTGCACTTGTGTTAATGTTGAAAAACCACTTTTCGCACTTGTGTTGGTGCAGGAAACCACTTTTGCACTTGTATTAGTGTGGAAAAAACATTTTTGCACTTGTGATAGTGTGGAAAAACCACTTTTCGCACTTGTGTTATTGTTGAAAAACCACTTTTCGCACTTGTGTTAGTGTTGAAAAACCACTTTTCGCACTTGTGTTAGTGTTGAAAAACCACATCTCGCACTTGTGTTGGTGCAGGAAACCACTTTTGCACTTGCATTAGCGTGGAAAAAACACTTTTTGCACTTGTGATAGTGTTGAAAAACCACTTTTCGCACTTGTGTTAGTGTTGAAAAACCACTTTTCGCACTTGTGTTGGTGCAGGAAACCACTTTTGCACTTGTATTAGTGTGGAAAACCACTTTTCGCACTTGTGTTAGTGTTGAAAAACCACTTTTCGCACTTGTGTTAGTGTTGAAAAACCACTTTTCGCACTTGTGTTGGTGCAGGAAACCACTTTTGCACTTGTATTAGTGTGGAAAAAACACTTTTTGCACTTGTGATAGTGTTGAAAAACCCCTTTCTGCACTTGTGTTGGTGCAGGAAACCACTTTTGCACTTGTATTAGTGTGGAAAAAACACCTTTTGCACTTGTGATAGTGTTGAAAAACCACTTTTCGCAATTGTGTGCGAAACTTGAAACACTTGAAAAACCACTTTTCGCACTGGTGTTGGTGCAGGAAACCACTTTTGCACTTGTATTAGTGTGGATAAACCACTTTTCGCACTTGTGTTATTGTTGAAAAACCATTTTTCGCACTTGTGTTAGTGTTGACAAACCACTTTTCGCACTTGTGTTAGTGTTGAAAAACCACTTTTCATACTTGTGTTGGTGCAGGAAACCACTTTTGCACTTGTATTAGTGTGGAAAAAACACTTTTTGCACTTGTGATAGTGTTGAAAAACCACTTTTCGCACTTGTGTTAGTGTTGCAAAACCACTTTTTGCACTTGTGTTGGTGCAGGAAACCACTTTTGCACTTGTATTAGTGCGGAAAAAACCACTTTTTGCACTTGTGTTAGTGTTGAAAAACCACTTTTCGCACTTGTGTTAGTGTTGAAAAACCACTTTTCGCACTTGTGTTGGTGCAGGAAACCACTTTAGCACTTGTATTAGTGTGGAAAAACCACTTTTCACACTTGTGTTAGTGTTGAAAAACCACTTTTCGCACTTGTGTTAGTGTTGAAAAACCACTTTTCGCACTTGTGTTAGTGTTGAAAAACCACTTTTCGCACTTGTGTTGGTGCAGGAAACCACTTTTGCACTTGTATTATTGTGGAAAAAACACTTTTTGCACTTGTGTTAGTGTTGAAAAACCACTTTTCGCACTTGTGTTAGTGTTGAAAAACCACTTTTCGCACTTGTGTTGGTGCAGGAAACCACTTTTGCACTTGTATTAGTGTGGAAAAAACACTTTTTGCACTTGTGATAGTGTTGAAAAACCACTTTTCGCACTTGTGTTAGTGTTGAAAAACCACTTTTCGCACTTGTGTTGGTGCAGGAAACCACTTTTGCACTTGTATTAGTGTGGAAAAAACACTTTTGCACTTGTGATAGTGTTGAAAAACCACTTTTCGCACTTGTGTTAGTGTTGAAAAACCGCTTTTCGCACTTGTGTTGGTGCAGGAAACCACTTTTGCACTTGTATTAGTGTGGAAAAAACACTTTTTGCACTTGTGATAGTGTTGAAAAACCACTTTTCGCATTTGTGTTAGTGTTGAAAAACCACTTTTCGCACTTGTGTTAGTGTTGAAAAACCACTTTTCGCACTTGTGTTTGTGTAGGAAACCACTTTTGCACTTGTATTAGTGTGGAAAAAACACTTTTTGCACTTGTGATAGTGTTGAAAAACCACTTTTCGCACTTGTGTTGGTGCAGGAAACCACTTTTCGCACTTGTGTTGGTGCAGGAAACCACTTTTGCACTTGTATTAGTGTGGAAAAACCACTTTTCGCACTTGTGTTAGTGTTGAAAGACCACTTTTCGCACTTGTGTTAGTGATGAAAAACCACTTTTCGCACTTGTGTTGGTGCAGGAAACCACTTTTGCACTTGTATTAGTGTGGAAAAAACACTTTTTGCACTTGTGATAGTGTTGAAAAACCACTTTTCGCACTTGTGTTAGTGTTGAAAAACCACTTTTCGCACTTGTGTTGGTGCAGGAAACCACTTTTGCACTTGTATTAGTGTGGAAAAACCACTTTTCGCACTTGTGTTAGTGTTGACAAACCACTTTTCGCACTTGTGTTAGTGTTGAAAAAAGACTTTTCGCACTTGTGTTAGTGATGAAAAACCACTTTTCGCACTTGTGTTGGTGCAGGAAACCACTTTTGCACTTGTATTAGTGTGGAAAAAACACTTTTTGCACTTGTGATATTGTTGAAAAACCATTTTTCACCCTTGTGTTAGTGTTGAAAAACCACTTTTCGCACTTGTGTTGGTGCAGGAAACCACTTTTGCACTTGTATTAGTGTGGAAAAAACACTTTTTGCACTTGTGATAGTGTTGAAAAACCACTTGTTGCACTTGTGATAGTGTTGAAAACCCACTTTTCGCACATGTGTTAGTGAAGGAAACCACTTTTCGCACTTGTGTTGGTGCGGGAAACCACTTTTGCACTTGTATTAGTGTGGAAAAAACACTTTTTGCACTTGTGATAGTGTTGAAAAACCACTTTTCGCACTTGTGTTAGTGTTGAAAATCCACTTTTCGCACTTGTGTTGGTGCAGGAAACCACTTTTGCACTTGTACTAGTGTGGAAAAAACACTTTTGCACTTGTGTTAGTGTTGAAAAACCACTTTTCGCACTTGTGTTAGTGTTGAAAAACCACTTTTCGCACTTGTGTTGGTGCAGGAAACCACTTTTGCACTTGTATTAGTGTGGAAAAAACACTTTTTGCACTTGTGATAGTGTTGAAAAACCACTTTTCGCACTTGTATTAGTGTTGAAAAACCACTTTTCGCACTTGTGTTGGTGCAGGAAACCACTTTTGCACTTATATTAGTGTGGAAAAACCACTTTTCGCACTTGTGTTAGTGTTGAAAAACCACTTTTTGCACTTGTGTTAATGTTGAAAAACCACTTTTCGCACTTGTGTTGGTGCAGGAAACCACTTTTGCACTTGTATTAGTGTGGAAAAAACATTTTTGCACTTGTGATAGTGTGGAAAAACCACTTTTCGCACTTGTGTTATTGTTGAAAAACCACTTTTCGCACTTGTGTTAGTGTTGAAAAACCACTTTTCGCACTTGTGTTAGTGTTGAAAAACCACATCTCGCACTTGTGTTGGTGCAGGAAACCACTTTTGCACTTGCATTAGCGTGGAAAAAACACTTTTTGCACTTGTGATAGTGTTGAAAAACCACTTTTCGCACTTGTGTTAGTGTTGAAAAACCACTTTTCGCACTTGTGTTGGTGCAGGAAACCACTTTTGCACTTGTATTAGTGTGGAAAACCACTTTTCGCACTTGTGTTAGTGTTGAAAAACCACTTTTCGCACTTGTGTTAGTGTTGAAAAACCACTTTTCGCACTTGTGTTGGTGCAGGAAACCACTTTTGCACTTGTATTAGTGTGGAAAAAACACTTTTTGCACTTGTGATAGTGTTGAAAAACCCCTTTCTGCACTTGTGTTGGTGCAGGAAACCACTTTTGCACTTGTATTAGTGTGGAAAAAACACCTTTTGCACTTGTGATAGTGTTGAAAAACCACTTTTCGCAATTGTGTGCGAAACTTGAAACACTTGAAAAACCACTTTTCGCACTGGTGTTGGTGCAGGAAACCACTTTTGCACTTGTATTAGTGTGGATAAACCACTTTTCGCACTTGTGTTATTGTTGAAAAACCATTTTTCGCACTTGTGTTAGTGTTGACAAACCACTTTTCGCACTTGTGTTAGTGTTGAAAAACCACTTTTCATACTTGTGTTGGTGCAGGAAACCACTTTTGCACTTGTATTAGTGTGGAAAAAACACTTTTTGCACTTGTGATAGTGTTGAAAAACCACTTTTCGCACTTGTGTTAGTGTTGCAAAACCACTTTTTGCACTTGTGTTGGTGCAGGAAACCACTTTTGCACTTGTATTAGTGCGGAAAAACCACTTTTTGCACTTGTGTTAGTGTTGAAAAACCACTTTTCGCACTTGTGTTAGTGTTGAAAAACCACTTTTCGCACTTGTGTTGGTGCAGGAAACCACTTTAGCACTTGTATTAGTGTGGAAAAACCACTTTTCGCACTTGTGTTAGTGTTGAAAAACCACTTTTCGCACTTGTGTTAGTGTTGAAAAACCACTTTTCGCACTTGTGTTAGTGTTGAAAAACCACTTTTCGCACTTGTGTTGGTGCAGGAAACCACTTTTGCACTTGTATTATTGTGGAAAAAACACTTTTTGCACTTGTGTTAGTGTTGAAAAACCACTTTTCGCACTTGTGTTAGTGTTGAAAAACCACTTTTCGCACTTGTGTTGGTGCAGGAAACCACTTTTGCACTTGTATTAGTGTGGAAAAAACACTTTTTGCACTTGTGATAGTGTTGAAAAACCACTTTTCGCACTTGTGTTAGTGTTGAAAAACCACTTTTCGCACTTGTGTTGGTGCAGGAAACCACTTTTGCACTTGTATTAGTGTGGAAAAAACACTTTTGCACTTGTGATAGTGTTGAAAAACCACTTTTCGCACTTGTGTTAGTGTTGAAAAACCGCTTTTCGCACTTGTGTTGGTGCAGGAAACCACTTTTGCACTTGTATTAGTGTGGAAAAAACACTTTTTGCACTTGTGATAGTGTTGAAAAACCACTTTTCGCATTTGTGTTAGTGTTGAAAAACCACTTTTCGCACTTGTGTTAGTGTTGAAAAACCACTTTTCGCACTTGTGTTTGTGTAGGAAACCACTTTTGCACTTGTATTAGTGTGGAAAAAACACTTTTTGCACTTGTGATAGTGTTGAAAAACCACTTTTCGCACTTGTGTTGGTGCAGGAAACCACTTTTCGCACTTGTGTTGGTGCAGGAAACCACTTTTGCACTTGTATTAGTGTGGAAAAACCACTTTTCGCACTTGTGTTAGTGTTGAAAGACCACTTTTCGCACTTGTGTTAGTGATGAAAAACCACTTTTCGCACTTGTGTTGGTGCAGGAAACCACTTTTGCACTTGTATTAGTGTGGAAAAACCACTTTTCGCACTTGTGTTAGTGTTGAAAGACCACTTTTCGCACTTGTGTTAGTGATGAAAAACCACTTTTCGCACTTGTGTTGGTGCAGGAAACCACTTTTGCACTTGTATTAGTGTGGAAAAAACACTTTTTGCACTTGTGATAGTGTTGAAAAACCACTTTTCGCACTTGTGTTAGTGTTGAAAAACCACTTTTCGCACTTGTGTTGGTGCAGGAAACCACTTTTGCACTTGTATTAGTGTGGAAAAACCACTTTTCGCACTTGTGTTAGTGTTGACAAACCACTTTTCGCACTTGTGTTAGTGTTGAAAAAACACTTTTCGCACTTGTGTTAGTGTTGAAAAACCACTTTTCGCACTTGTGTTGGTGCAGGAAACCACTTTTGCACTTGTATTAGTGTGGAAAAAACACTTTTGCACTTGTGATAGTGTTGAAAAACCACTTTTCGCACTTGTGTTAGTGTTGAAAAACCACTTTTCGCACTTGTGTTGGTGCAGGAAACCACTTTTGCACTTGTATTAGTGTGGAAAAAACACTTTTTGCACTTGTGATAGTGTTGAAAAACCACTTTTCGCACTTGTGTTAGTGTTGAAAAACCACTTTTCGCACTTGTGTTGGTGCAGGAAACCACTTTTGCACTTTTATTAGTGTGGAAAAACCACCTTTCGCACTTGTGTTAGTGTTGAAAAACCACTTTTCGCACTTGTGTTAATGTTGAAAAACCACTTTTCGCACTTGTGTTGGTGCAGGAAACCACTTTTGCACTTGTATTAGTGTGGAAAAAACACTTTTTGCACTTGTGATAGTGTTGAAAAACCACTTTTCGCACTTGTGTTAGTGTTGAAAAACCACTTTTCGCACTTGTGTTGGTGCAGGAAACCACTTTTGCACTTGTATTAGTGTGGAAAAACCATGTTTCGCACTTGTGTTATTGTTGAAAAACCACTTTTCGCACTTGTGTTAGTGTTGAAAAACCACTTTTCGCACTTGTGTTAGTGTTGAAAAACCACTTTTCGCACTTGTGTTGGTGCAGGAAACCACTTTTGCACTTGTATTAGTGTGGAAAAAACACTTTTTGCAATTGTGTTAGTGTTGGAAAACCACTTTTTGCACTTGTGTTGGTGCAGGAAACCACTTTTGCACTTGTATTAGTGTGGAAAAAACACTTTTTGCACTTGTGATAGTGTTGAAAAACCCCTTTCTGCACTTGTGTTGGTGCAGGAAACCACTTTTGCACTTGTATTAGTGTGGAAAAAACACCTTTTGCACTTGTGATAGTGTTGAAAAACCACTTTTCGCAATTGTGTGCGAAACTTGAAACACTTGAAAAACCACTTTTCGCACTTGTGTTGGTGCAGGAAACCACTTTTGCACTTGTATTAGTGTGGATAAACCACTTTTCGCACTTGTGTTATTGTTGAAAAACCATTTTTCGCACTTGTGTTAGTGTTGAAAAACCACTTTTCGCACTTGTGTTAGTGTTGAAAAACCACTTTTCATACTTGTGTTGGTGCAGGAAACCACTTTTGCACTTGTATTAGTGTGGAAAAAACACTTTTTGCACTTGTGATAGTGTTGAAAAACCACTTTTCGCACTTGTGTTAGTGTTGCAAAACCACTTTTTTCACTTGTGTTGGTGCAGGAAACCACTTTTGCACTTGTATTAGTGCGGAAAAACCACTTTTTGCACTTGTGTTAGTGTTGAAAAACCACTTTTCGCACTTGTGTTAGTGTTGAAAAACCACTTTTCGCACTTGTGTTGGTGCAGGAAACCACTTTAGCACTTGTATTAGTGTGGAAAAACCACTTTTCGCACTTGTGTTAGTGTTGAAAAACCACTTTTCGCACTTGTGTTAGTGTTGAAAAACCACTTTTCGCACTTGTGTTAGTGTTGAAAAACCACTTTTCGCACTTGTGTTGGTGCAGGAAACCACTTTTGCACTTGTATTATTGTGGAAAAAACACTTTTTGCACTTGTGTTAGTGTTGAAAAACCACTTTTCGCACTTGTGTTAGTGTTGAAAAACCACTTTTCGCACTTGTGTTGGTGCAGGAAACCACTTTTGCACTTGTATTAGTGTGGAAAAAACACTTTTTGCACTTGTGATAGTGTTGAAAAACCACTTTTCGCACTTGTGTTAGTGTTGAAAAACCACTTTTCGCACTTGTGTTGGTGCAGGAAACCACTTTTGCACTTGTATTAGTGTGGAAAAAACACTTTTGCACTTGTGATAGTGTTGAAAAACCACTTTTCGCACTTGTGTTAGTGTTGAAAAACCGCTTTTCGCACTTGTGTTGGTGCAGGAAACCACTTTTGCACTTGTATTAGTGTGGAAAAAACACTTTTTGCACTTGTGATAGTGTTGAAAAACCACTTTTCGCATTTGTGTTAGTGTTGAAAAACCACTTTTCGCACTTGTGTTAGTGTTGAAAAACCACTTTTCGCACTTGTGTTTGTGTAGGAAACCACTTTTGCACTTGTATTAGTGTGGAAAAAACACTTTTTGCACTTGTGATAGTGTTGAAAAACCACTTTTCGCACTTGTGTTGGTGCAGGAAACCACTTTTCGCACTTGTGTTGGTGCAGGAAACCACTTTTGCACTTGTATTAGTGTGGAAAAACCACTTTTCGCACTTGTGTTAGTGTTGAAAGACCACTTTTCGCACTTGTGTTAGTGATGAAAAACCACTTTTCGCACTTGTGTTGGTGCAGGAAACCACTTTTGCACTTGTATTAGTGTGGAAAAAACACTTTTTGCACTTGTGATAGTGTTGAAAAACCACTTTTCGCACTTGTGTTAGTGTTGAAAAACCACTTTTCGCACTTGTGTTGGTGCAGGAAACCACTTTTGCACTTGTATTAGTGTGGAAAAACCACTTTTCGCACTTGTGTTAGTGTTGAAAAACCACTTTTCGCACTTGTGTTAGTGTTGAAAAAACACTTTTCGCACTTGTGTTAGTGTTGAAAAACCACTTTTCGCACTTGTGTTGGTGCAGGAAACCACTTTTGCACTTGTATTAGTGTGGAAAAAACACTTTTGCACTTGTGATAGTGTTGAAAAACCACTTTTCGCACTTGTGTTAGTGTTGAAAAACCACTTTTCGCACTTGTGTTGGTGCAGGAAACCACTTTTGCACTTGTATTATTGTGGAAAAAACACTTTTTGCACTTGTGTTAGTGTTGAAAAACCACTTTTCGCACTTGTGTTAGTGTTGAAAAACCACTTTTCGCACTTGTGTTGGTGCAGGAAACCACTTTTGCACTTGTATTAGTGTGGAAAAAACACTTTTTGCACTTGTGATAGTGTTGAAAAACCACTTTTCGCACTTGTGTTAGTGTTGAAAAACCACTTTTCGCACTTGTGTTGGTGCAGGAAACCACTTTTGCACTTGTATTAGTGTGGAAAAAACACTTTTGCACTTGTGATAGTGTTGAAAAACCACTTTTCGCACTTGTGTTAGTGTTGAAAAACCGCTTTTCGCACTTGTGTTGGTGCAGGAAACCACTTTTGCACTTGTATTAGTGTGGAAAAAACACTTTTTGCACTTGTGATAGTGTTGAAAAACCACTTTTCGCATTTGTGTTAGTGTTGAAAAACCACTTTTCGCACTTGTGTTAGTGTTGAAAAACCACTTTTCGCACTTGTGTTTGTGTAGGAAACCACTTTTGCACTTGTATTAGTGTGGAAAAAACACTTTTTGCACTTGTGATAGTGTTGAAAAACCACTTTTCGCACTTGTGTTGGTGCAGGAAACCACTTTTCGCACTTGTGTTGGTGCAGGAAACCACTTTTGCACTTGTATTAGTGTGGAAAAACCACTTTTCGCACTTGTGTTAGTGTTGAAAGACCACTTTTCGCACTTGTGTTAGTGATGAAAAACCACTTTTCGCACTTGTGTTGGTGCAGGAAACCACTTTTGCACTTGTATTAGTGTGGAAAAAACACTTTTTGCACTTGTGATAGTGTTGAAAAACCACTTTTCGCACTTGTGTTAGTGTTGAAAAACCACTTTTCGCACTTGTGTTGGTGCAGGAAACCACTTTTGCACTTGTATTAGTGTGGAAAAACCACTTTTCGCACTTGTGTTAGTGTTGACAAACCACTTTTCGCACTTGTGTTAGTGTTGAAAAAACACTTTTCGCACTTGTGTTAGTGTTGAAAAACCACTTTTCGCACTTGTGTTGGTGCAGGAAACCACTTTTGCACTTGTATTAGTGTGGAAAAAACACTTTTGCACTTGTGATAGTGTTGAAAAACCACTTTTCGCACTTGTGTTAGTGTTGAAAAACCACTTTTCGCACTTGTGTTGGTGCAGGAAACCACTTTTGCACTTGTATTAGTGTGGAAAAAACACTTTTTGCACTTGTGATAGTGTTGAAAAACCACTTTTCGCACTTGTGTTAGTGTTGAAAAACCACTTTTCGCACTTGTGTTGGTGCAGGAAACCACTTTTGCACTTTTATTAGTGTGGAAAAACCACCTTTCGCACTTGTGTTAGTGTTGAAAAACCACTTTTCGCACTTGTGTTAATGTTGAAAAACCACTTTTCGCACTTGTGTTGGTGCAGGAAACCACTTTTGCACTTGTATTAGTGTGGAAAAAACACTTTTTGCACTTGTGATAGTGTTGAAAAACCACTTTTCGCACTTGTGTTAGTGTTGAAAAACCACTTTTCGCACTTGTGTTGGTGCAGGAAACCACTTTTGCACTTGTATTAGTGTGGAAAAACCATGTTTCGCACTTGTGTTATTGTTGAAAAACCACTTTTCGCACTTGTGTTAGTGTTGAAAAACCACTTTTCGCACTTGTGTTAGTGTTGAAAAACCACTTTTCGCACTTGTGTTGGTGCAGGAAACCACTTTTGCACTTGTATTAGTGTGGAAAAAACACTTTTTGCAATTGTGTTAGTGTTGGAAAACCACTTTTTGCACTTGTGTTGGTGCAGGAAACCACTTTTGCACTTGTATTAGTGTGGAAAAAACACTTTTTGCACTTGTGATAGTGTTGAAAAACCCCTTTCTGCACTTGTGTTGGTGCAGGAAACCACTTTTGCACTTGTATTAGTGTGGAAAAAACACCTTTTGCACTTGTGATAGTGTTGAAAAACCACTTTTCGCAATTGTGTGCGAAACTTGAAACACTTGAAAAACCACTTTTCGCACTTGTGTTGGTGCAGGAAACCACTTTTGCACTTGTATTAGTGTGGATAAACCACTTTTCGCACTTGTGTTATTGTTGAAAAACCATTTTTCGCACTTGTGTTAGTGTTGAAAAACCACTTTTCGCACTTGTGTTAGTGTTGAAAAACCACTTTTCATACTTGTGTTGGTGCAGGAAACCACTTTTGCACTTGTATTAGTGTGGAAAAAACACTTTTTGCACTTGTGATAGTGTTGAAAAACCACTTTTCGCACTTGTGTTAGTGTTGCAAAACCACTTTTTTCACTTGTGTTGGTGCAGGAAACCACTTTTGCACTTGTATTAGTGCGGAAAAACCACTTTTTGCACTTGTGTTAGTGTTGAAAAACCACTTTTCGCACTTGTGTTAGTGTTGAAAAACCACTTTTCGCACTTGTGTTGGTGCAGGAAACCACTTTAGCACTTGTATTAGTGTGGAAAAACCACTTTTCGCACTTGTGTTAGTGTTGAAAAACCACTTTTCGCACTTGTGTTAGTGTTGAAAAACCACTTTTCGCACTTGTGTTAGTGTTGAAAAACCACTTTTCGCACTTGTGTTGGTGCAGGAAACCACTTTTGCACTTGTATTATTGTGGAAAAAACACTTTTTGCACTTGTGTTAGTGTTGAAAAACCACTTTTCGCACTTGTGTTAGTGTTGAAAAACCACTTTTCGCACTTGTGTTGGTGCAGGAAACCACTTTTGCACTTGTATTAGTGTGGAAAAAACACTTTTTGCACTTGTGATAGTGTTGAAAAACCACTTTTCGCACTTGTGTTAGTGTTGAAAAACCACTTTTCGCACTTGTGTTGGTGCAGGAAACCACTTTTGCACTTGTATTAGTGTGGAAAAAACACTTTTGCACTTGTGATAGTGTTGAAAAACCACTTTTCGCACTTGTGTTAGTGTTGAAAAACCGCTTTTCGCACTTGTGTTGGTGCAGGAAACCACTTTTGCACTTGTATTAGTGTGGAAAAAACACTTTTTGCACTTGTGATAGTGTTGAAAAACCACTTTTCGCATTTGTGTTAGTGTTGAAAAACCACTTTTCGCACTTGTGTTAGTGTTGAAAAACCACTTTTCGCACTTGTGTTTGTGTAGGAAACCACTTTTGCACTTGTATTAGTGTGGAAAAAACACTTTTTGCACTTGTGATAGTGTTGAAAAACCACTTTTCGCACTTGTGTTGGTGCAGGAAACCACTTTTCGCACTTGTGTTGGTGCAGGAAACCACTTTTGCACTTGTATTAGTGTGGAAAAACCACTTTTCGCACTTGTGTTAGTGTTGAAAGACCACTTTTCGCACTTGTGTTAGTGATGAAAAACCACTTTTCGCACTTGTGTTGGTGCAGGAAACCACTTTTGCACTTGTATTAGTGTGGAAAAAACACTTTTTGCACTTGTGATAGTGTTGAAAAACCACTTTTCGCACTTGTGTTAGTGTTGAAAAACCACTTTTCGCACTTGTGTTGGTGCAGGAAACCACTTTTGCACTTGTATTAGTGTGGAAAAACCACTTTTCGCACTTGTGTTAGTGTTGAAAAACCACTTTTCGCACTTGTGTTAGTGTTGAAAAAACACTTTTCGCACTTGTGTTAGTGTTGAAAAACCACTTTTCGCACTTGTGTTGGTGCAGGAAACCACTTTTGCACTTGTATTAGTGTGGAAAAAACACTTTTGCACTTGTGATAGTGTTGAAAAACCACTTTTCGCACTTGTGTTAGTGTTGAAAAACCACTTTTCGCACTTGTGTTGGTGCAGGAAACCACTTTTGCACTTGTATTAGTGTGGAAAAAACACTTTTTGCACTTGTGATAGTGTTGAAAAACCACTTTTCGCACTTGTGTTAGTGTTGAAAAACCACTTTTCGCACTTGTGTTGGTGCAGGAAACCACTTTTGCACTTTTATTAGTGTGGAAAAACCACCTTTCGCACTTGTGTTAGTGTTGAAAAACCACTTTTCGCACTTGTGTTAATGTTGAAAAACCACTTTTCGCACTTGTGTTGGTGCAGGAAACCACTTTTGCACTTGTATTAGTGTGGAAAAAACACTTTTTGCACTTGTGATAGTGTTGAAAAACCACTTTTCGCACTTGTGTTAGTGTTGAAAAACCACTTTTCGCACTTGTGTTGGTGCAGGAAACCACTTTTGCACTTGTATTAGTGTGGAAAAACCATGTTTCGCACTTGTGTTATTGTTGAAAAACCACTTTTCGCACTTGTGTTAGTGTTGAAAAACCACTTTTCGCACTTGTGTTAGTGTTGAAAAACCACTTTTCGCACTTGTGTTGGTGCAGGAAACCACTTTTGCACTTGTATTAGTGTGGAAAAAACACTTTTTGCAATTGTGTTAGTGTTGGAAAACCACTTTTTGCACTTGTGTTGGTGCAGGAAACCACTTTTGCACTTGTATTAGTGTGGAAAAAACACTTTTTGCACTTGTGATAGTGTTGAAAAACCACTTTTCGCACTTGTGTTGGTGCAGGAAACCACTTTTGCACTTGTATTATTGTGGAAAAAACACTTTTTGCACTTGTGTTAGTGTTGAAAAACCACTTTTCGCACTTGTGTTAGTGTTGAAAAACCACTTTTCGCACTTGTGTTGGTGCAGGAAACCACTTTTGCACTTGTATTAGTGTGGAAAAAACACTTTTTGCACTTGTGATAGTGTTGAAAAACCACTTTTCGCACTTGTGTTAGTGTTGAAAAACCACTTTTCGCACTTGTGTTGGTGCAGGAAACCACTTTTGCACTTGTATTAGTGTGGAAAAAACACTTTTGCACTTGTGATAGTGTTGAAAAACCACTTTTCGCACTTGTGTTAGTGTTGAAAAACCGCTTTTCGCACTTGTGTTGGTGCAGGAAACCACTTTTGCACTTGTATTAGTGTGGAAAAAACACTTTTTGCACTTGTGATAGTGTTGAAAAACCACTTTTCGCATTTGTGTTAGTGTTGAAAAACCACTTTTCGCACTTGTGTTAGTGTTGAAAAACCACTTTTCGCACTTGTGTTTGTGTAGGAAACCACTTTTGCACTTGTATTAGTGTGGAAAAAACACTTTTTGCACTTGTGATAGTGTTGAAAAACCACTTTTCGCACTTGTGTTGGTGCAGGAAACCACTTTTCGCACTTGTGTTGGTGCAGGAAACCACTTTTGCACTTGTATTAGTGTGGAAAAACCACTTTTCGCACTTGTGTTAGTGTTGAAAGACCACTTTTCGCACTTGTGTTAGTGATGAAAAACCACTTTTCGCACTTGTGTTGGTGCAGGAAACCACTTTTGCACTTGTATTAGTGTGGAAAAAACACTTTTTGCACTTGTGATAGTGTTGAAAAACCACTTTTCGCACTTGTGTTAGTGTTGAAAAACCACTTTTCGCACTTGTGTTGGTGCAGGAAACCACTTTTGCACTTGTATTAGTGTGGAAAAACCACTTTTCGCACTTGTGTTAGTGTTGACAAACAACTTTTCGCACTTGTGTTAGTGTTGAAAAAACACTTTTCGCACTTGTGTTAGTGTTGAAAAACCACTTTTCGCACTTGTGTTGGTGCAGGAAACCACTTTTGCACTTGTATTAGTGTGGAAAAAACACTTTTGCACTTGTGATAGTGTTGAAAAACCACTTTTCGCACTTGTGTTAGTGTTGAAAAACCACTTTTCGCACTTGTGTTAGTGTTGAAAAACTACTTTTCGCACTTGTGTTGGTGCAGGAAACCACTTTTGCACTTTTATTAGTGTGGAAAAACCACCTTTCGCACTTGTGTTAGTGTTGAAAAACCACTTTTCGCACTTGTGTTAATGTTGAAAAACCACTTTTCGCACTTGTGTTGGTGCAGGAAACCACTTTTGCACTTGTATTAGTGTGGAAAAAACACTTTTTGCACTTGTGATAGTGTTGAAAAACCACTTTTCGCACTTGTGTTAGTGTTGAAAAACCACTTTTCGCACTTGTGTTGGTGCAGGAAACCACTTTTGCACTTGTATTAGTGTGGAAAAACCATGTTTCGCACTTGTGTTATTGTTGAAAAACCACTTTTCGCACTTGTGTTAGTGTTGAAAAACCACTTTTCGCACTTGTGTTAGTGTTGAAAAACCACTTTTCGCACTTGTGTTGGTGCAGGAAACCACTTTTGCACTTGTATTAGTGTGGAAAAAACACTTTTTGCAATTGTGTTAGTGTTGGAAAACCACTTTTTGCACTTGTGTTGGTGCAGGAAACCACTTTTGCACTTGTATTAGTGTGGAAAAAACACTTTTTGCACTTGTGATAGTGTTGAAAAACCCCTTTCTGCACTTGTGTTGGTGCAGGAAACCACTTTTGCACTTGTATTAGTGTGGAAAAAACACCTTTTGCACTTGTGATAGTGTTGAAAAACCACTTTTCGCAATTGTGTGCGAAACTTGAAACACTTGAAAAACCACTTTTCGCACTTGTGTTGGTGCAGGAAACCACTTTTGCACTTGTATTAGTGTGGATAAACCACTTTTCGCACTTGTGTTATTGTTGAAAAACCATTTTTCGCACTTGTGTTAGTGTTGAAAAACCACTTTTCGCACTTGTGTTAGTGTTGAAAAACCACTTTTCATACTTGTGTTGGTGCAGGAAACCACTTTTGCACTTGTATTAGTGTGGAAAAAACACTTTTTGCACTTGTGATAGTGTTGAAAAACCACTTTTCGCACTTGTGTTAGTGTTGCAAAACCACTTTTTGCACTTGTGTTGGTGCAGGAAACCACTTTTGCACTTGTATTAGTGCGGAAAAACCACTTTTTGCACTTGTGTTAGTGTTGAAAAACCACTTTTCGCACTTGTGTTAGTGTTGAAAAACCACTTTTCGCACTTGTGTTGGTGCAGGAAACCACTTTTGCACTTGTATTAGTGTGGAAAAAACACTTTTTGCACTTGTGATAGTGTTGAAAAACCACTTTTCGCACTTGTGTTAGTGTTGAAAAACCACTTTTCGCACTTGTGTTGGTGCAGGAAACCACTTTTGCACTTGTATTAGTGTGGAAAAAACACTTTTGCACTTGTGATAGTGTTGAAAAACCACTTTTCGCACTTGTGTTAGTGTTGAAAAACCGCTTTTCGCACTTGTGTTGGTGCAGGAAACCACTTTTGCACTTGTATTAGTGTGGAAAAAACACTTTTTGCACTTGTGATAGTGTTGAAAAACCACTTTTCGCATTTGTGTTAGTGTTGAAAAACCACTTTTCGCACTTGTGTTAGTGTTGAAAAACCACTTTTCGCACTTGTGTTTGTGTAGGAAACCACTTTTGCACTTGTATTAGTGTGGAAAAAACACTTTTTGCACTTGTGATAGTGTTGAAAAACCACTTTTCGCACTTGTGTTGGTGCAGGAAACCACTTTTCGCACTTGTGTTGGTGCAGGAAACCACTTTTGCACTTGTATTAGTGTGGAAAAACCACTTTTCGCACTTGTGTTAGTGTTGAAAGACCACTTTTCGCACTTGTGTTAGTGATGAAAAACCACTTTTCGCACTTGTGTTGGTGCAGGAAACCACTTTTGCACTTGTATTAGTGTGGAAAAAACACTTTTTGCACTTGTGATAGTGTTGAAAAACCACTTTTCGCACTTGTGTTAGTGTTGAAAAACCACTTTTCGCACTTGTGTTGGTGCAGGAAACCACTTTTGCACTTGTATTAGTGTGGAAAAACCACTTTTCGCACTTGTGTTAGTGTTGAAAAACCACTTTTCGCACTTGTGTTAGTGTTGAAAAAACACTTTTCGCACTTGTGTTAGTGTTGAAAAACCACTTTTCGCACTTGTGTTGGTGCAGGAAACCACTTTTGCACTTGTATTAGTGTGGAAAAAACACTTTTGCACTTGTGATAGTGTTGAAAAACCACTTTTCGCACTTGTGTTAGTGTTGAAAAACCACTTTTCGCACTTGTGTTGGTGCAGGAAACCACTTTTGCACTTGTATTAGTGTGGAAAAAACACTTTTTGCACTTGTGATAGTGTTGAAAAACCACTTTTCGCACTTGTGTTAGTGTTGAAAAACCACTTTTCGCACTTGTGTTGGTGCAGGAAACCACTTTTGCACTTTTATTAGTGTGGAAAAACCACCTTTCGCACTTGTGTTAGTGTTGAAAAACCACTTTTCGCACTTGTGTTAATGTTGAAAAACCACTTTTCGCACTTGTGTTGGTGCAGGAAACCACTTCTGCACTTGTATTAGTGTGGAAAAACCACTTTTCGCACTTGTGTTATTGTTGAAAAACCACTTTTCGCAACTGTGATAGTGTTGAAAAAACACTTTTCGCACTTGTGTTAGTGTTGAAAACCAATTTTCGCACTTGTGTTAGTGTTGAAAAACCACTTTTCGCACTTGTGTTGGTGCAGGAAACCACTTTTGCACTTGTATTAGTGTGGAAAACCACTTTTCGCACTTGTGTTATTGTTGAAAAAACACTTTTCGCACTTGTGTTAGTGTTGAAAAACCACTTTTCGCACTTGTGTTAGTGTTGAAAAACCAAATTTTCGCACTTGTTTTAGTGTTGAAAAACCACTTTTCGCACTTGTGTTGGTGCAGGAAACCACTTTTGCACTTGTATTAGTGTGGAAAAACCACTTTTCGCACTTGTATTAGTGTGGAAAAAACACTTTTTGCACTTGTGATAGTGTTGAAAAACCACTTTTCGCACTTGTGTTAGTGTTGAAAAACCACTTTTCGCACTTGTGTTGGTGCAGGAAACCACTTTTGCACTTGTATTAGTGTGGAAAACCACTTTTCGCACTTGTGTTAGTGTTGAAAAACTACTTTTCGCACTTGTGTTAGTGTTGAAAAACCACTTTTCGCACTTGTGTTGGTGCAGGAAACCACTTTTGCACTTGTATTAGTGTGGAAAAAACACTTTTTGCACTTGTGATAGTGTTGAAAAACCACTTTTCGCACTTATGTTAGTGTTGAAAAACCACTTTCCGCACTTGTGTTGTTGCAGGAAACCACTTTTGCACTTCTATTAGTGTGGAAAAACACTTTTTGCACTTGTGATAGTGTTGAAAAACCACTTTTCGCACTTGTGTTACTGTTGAAAAACCACTTTTCGCACTTGTGTTGGTGCAGGAAACCACTTTTGCACTTGTATTAGTGTGGAAAAACCACTTTTCGCACTTGTGTTATTGTTGAAAAACCACTTTTCGCACTTATGTTAGTGTTGAAAAACCACTTTTCGCACTTGTGTTAGTGTTGAAAAACCACATTTCGCACTTGTGTTGGTGCAGGAAACCACTTTTGCACTTGTATTAGTGTGGAAAAAACACTTTTTGCACTTGTGATAGTGTTGAAAAACCACTTTTCGCACTTGTGTTAGTGTTGAAAACCCACTTTTCGCACTTGTGTTGGTGCAGGAAACCACTTTTGCACTTGTATTAGTGTGGAAAAAACCACTTTTCGCACTTGTGTTAGTGTTGAAAAACCACTTTTTGCACTTGTGTTAGTGTTGAAACACCACTTTTCATACTTGTGTTGGTGCAGGAAACCACTTTTGCACTTGTATTAGTGTGGAAAAAACACTTTTTGCACTTGTGATAGTGTTGAAAAACCACTTTTCGCACTTGTGTTAGTGTTGCAAAACCACTTTCGCACTTGTGTTGGTGCAGGAAACCACTTTTGCACTTGTATTAGTGTGGATAAACCACTTTTCGCACTTGTGTGAGTGTTGAAAAACCACTTTTCGCACTTGCGTTAGTGTTGAAAAACCACGTTTCGCACTTGTGTTAGTGTTGAAAAACCACTTTTCGCACTTGTGTTGGTGCAGGAAACCACTTTTGCACTTGCATTAATGTGGAAAAAACACTTTTTGCACTTGTGATAGTGTTGAAAAACCACTTTTCGCACTTGTGTTAGTGTTGAAAAACCACTTTTCGCACTTGTGTTGGTGCAGGAAACCACTTTTGCACTTGTATTAGTGTTGAAAAACCACTTTTCGCACTTGTGTTAGTGTTGAAAAACCACTTTTCGCACTTGTGTTGGTGCAGGAAACCACTTTTGCACTTGTATTAGTGTGGAAAAACCACTTTTCGCACTTGTGTTAGTGTTGAAAAACCACTTTTCGCACTTGTATTAGTGTGGAAAAAACACTTTTCGCACTTGTGTTAGTGGTGAAAAACACTTTTCGCACTTGTGTTAGTGTTGAAAAACCACTTTTCGCACTTGTGTTGGTGCAGGAAACCACTTTTGCACTTGTATTAGTGTGCAAAAAACCCTTTTTGCACTTGTGATAGTGTTGAAAAACCACTTTTCGCACTTGTGATAGTGTTGAAAAACCACTTTTCGCACTTGTGTTAGTGTTGAAAAACCACTTTTCGCACTTGTGTTGGTGCAGGAAAACCACTTTTGCACTTGTATTAGTGTGGAAAAACCACTTTTGCACTTGTATTAGTGTGGAAAAAACACTTTTGCACTTGTGATAGTGTTGAAAAACCACTTTTCGCACTTGTGTTAGTGTTGAAAAACCACTTTTCGCACTTGTGTTAGTGTTGAAAAACCACTTTTCGCACTTGTGTTGGTGCAGGAAACCATTTTTGCACTTGTATTAGTGTGGAAAAACCACTTTTCGCACTTGTGTTAGTGTTGAAAAACCACTTTTCGCACTTGCGTTAGTGTTGAAAAAACACTTTTTGCACCTGTGTTGGTGCAGAAAACCACTTTTGCACTTGTATTAGTGTGGAAAAAACACTTTTTGCACTTGTGATAGTGTTGAAAAACCACTTTTCGCACTTGTGTTAGTGTTGAAAAACCACTTTTTGCATTTGTGTTGGTGCAGGAAACCACTTTTGCACTTGTATTAGTGTGGAAAAACCACTTTTCGCAGTTGTGTTAGTGTTGAAAAACCACTTTTCGCACTTGTGTTAGTGTTGAAAAACCACTTTTCGCACTTGTGTTGGTGCAGGAAACCACTTTTGCACTTGTATTAGTGTTGAAAAAACACTTTTCGCACTTGTGTTAGTGTTGAAAAACCACTTTTCGCACTTGTGTTGGTGTTGAAAAACCACTTTTCACACTTGTGTTGGTGCAGGAAACCACTTTTGCACTTGTATTAGTGTGGAAAAAACCCTTTTTGCACTTGTGATAGTGTTGAAAAACCACTTTTCGCACTTGTGTTAGTGTTGAAAAACCACTTTTCGCACTTGTGTTGGTGCAGGAAAACCACTTTTGCACTTGTATTAGTGTGGAAAAACCACTTTTCGCACTTGTGTTAGTGTTGAAAAACCACTTTTCGCACTTGTGTTAGTGTTGAAAAACCACTTTTCGCACTTGTGTTGGTGCAGGAAACCACTTTTGCACTTGTATTAGTGTTGAAAAACCACTTTTCGCACTTGTGTTAGTGTTGAAAAACCACTTTTCGCACTTGTGTTGGTGCAGGAAACCACTTTTGCACTTGTATTAGTGTGGAAAAACCACTTTTCGCACTTGTGTTAGTGTTGAAAAACCACTTTTCGCACTTGTGTTAGTGTTGAAAAACCACTTTTCGCACTTGTGTTGGTGCAGGAAACCACTTTTGCACTTGTATTAGTGTGGAAAAAACACTTTTTGCACTTGTGATAGTGTTGAAAAACCACTTTTCGCACTTGTATTAGTGTTGAAAAACCACTTTTCGCACTTGTGTTGGTGCAGGAAACCACTTTTGTACTTGTATTAGTGTGGAAAAAACACTTTTTGCACTTGTGATAGTGTTGAAAAACCACTTTTCGCACTTGTGTTAGTGTTGAAAAACCACTTTTGCACTTGTATTAGTGTGGAAAAAACACTTTTGCACTTGTGATAGTGTTGAAAAACCACTTTTCGCACTTGTGTTAGTGTTGAAAAACCACTTTTGCACTTGTATTAGTGTGGAAAAAACACTTTTGCACTTGTGATAGTGTTGAAAAACCACTTTTCGCACTTGTGTTAGTGTTGAAAAACCACTTTTCGCACTTGTGTTGGTGCAGGAAACCACTTTTGCACTTGTATTAGTGTGGAAAACCACTTTTCGCACTTGTGTTAGTGTTGAAAAACCACTTTTCGCACTTGCGTTAGTGTTGAAAAACCACTTTTCGCACCTGTGTTGGTGCAGAAAACCACTTTTGCACTTGTATTAGTGTGGAAAAAACACTTTTTGCACTTGTGATAGTGTTGAAAAACCACTTTTCGCACTTGTGTTAGTGTTGAAAAACCACTTTTTGCATTTGTGTTGGTGAGGGAAACCACTTTTGCACTTGTATTAGTGTGGAAAAACCACTTTTCGCACTTGTGTTAGTGTTGAAAAAACACTTTTTGCACTTGTGTTAGTGTTGAAAAACCACTTTTCGCACTTGTGTTGGTGCAGGAAACCACTTTTGCACTTGTATTAGTGTGGATAAACCACTTTTCGCACTTGTGTTAGTGTTGAAAAACCACTTTTCGCACTTGTGTTAGTGTTGAAAAACCACTTTTCGCACTTGTGTTGGTGCAGGACACCACTTTTGCACTTGCATTAGTGTGGAAAAAACACTTTTTGCACTTGTGATAGTGTTGAAAAACCACTTTTCGCACTTGTGTTAGTGTTGAAAAACCACTTTTTGCATTTGTGTTGGTGCAGGAAACCACTTTTGCACTTGTATTAGTGTGGAAAAACCACTTTTCGCACTTATGTTAGTGTTGAAAAAAGACTTTTTGCAATTGTGTTAGTGTTGAAAAACCACTTTTCGCACTTGTGTTGGTGCAGGAAACCACTTTTGCACTTGTATTAGTGTTGAAAAAACACTTTTCGCACTTGTGTTAGTGTTGAAAAACCACTTTTCGCACTTGTGTTGGTGCAGGAAACAACTTTTGCACTTGTATTAGTGTGGAAAAAACACTTTTCGCACTTGTGTTAGTGTTGAAAAAACACTTTTCGCACTTGTGTTAGTGTTGAAAAACCACTTTTTGCACTTGTGTTAGTGTTGAAAAACCACTTTTCGCACTTGTGTTGGTGCAGAAAACGACTTTTGCACTTGTATTAGTGTCGAAAAAACACTTTTTGCACTTGTGATAGTGTTGAAAAACCACTTTTCGCACTTGTGTTAGTGTTGAAAAACCACTTTTCGCACTTGTGTTGGTGCAGGAAACCACTTTTGCACTTGTATTAGTGTGGAAAAACCACTTTTCGCACTTGTGTTATTGTTGAAAAATCACTTTTCGCGCTTGTGTTAGTGTTGAAAAACCACTTTTCGCACTTGTGTTAGTGTTGAAAAACCACTTTTCGCACTTGTGTTGGTGCAGGAAACCACTTTTGCAATTGTATTAGTGTGGAAAAACCACTTTTCGCACTTGTGTTACTGTTGAAAAACCACTTTTCGCACTTGTATTAGTGTGGAAAAAACACTTTTTGCACTTGTGTTAGTGGTGAAAAACCACTTTTTGCACTTGTGTTAGTGTTGAAAAACTACTTTTCGCACTTGTGTTGGTGCAGGAAACCACTTTTGCACTTGTATTAGTGTGCAAAAAACACTTTTTGCACTTGTGATAGTGTTGAAAAACCACTTTTCGCACTTGTGTTAGTGTTGAAAAACCACTTTTCGCACTTGTGTTAGTGTTGAAAAACCACTTTTCGCACTTGTGTTGGTGCAGGAAACCACTTTTGTACTTGTATTAGTGTGGAAAAAACACTTTTTGCACTTGTGATAGTGTTGAAAAACCACTTTTCGCACTTGTGTTAGTGTTGAAAAACCACTTTTGCACTTGTATTAGTGTGGAAAAAACACTTTTGCACTTGTGATAGTGTTGAAAAACCACTTTTCGCACTTGTGTTAGTGTTGAAAAACCAATTTTCGCACTTGTGTTGGTGCAGGAAACCACTTTTGCACTTGTATTAGTGTGGAAAAACCACTTTTCGCACTTGTGTTAGTGTTGAAAAACCACTTTTCGCACTTGTGTTAGTGTTGAAAAACCACTTTTCGCACCTGTGTTGGTGCAGAAAACCACTTTTGCACTTGTATTAGTGTGGAAAAAACACTTTTTGCACTTGTGATAGTGTTGAAAAACCACTTTTCGCACTTGTGTTAGTGTTGAAAAACCACTTCTGCACTTGTATTAGTGTGGAAAAAACACTTTTGCACTTGTGATAGTGTTGAAAAACCACTTTTCGCACTTGTGTTAGTGTTGAAAAACCACTTTTCGCACTTGTGTTGGTGCAGGAAACCACTTTTGCACTTGTATTAGTGTGGAAAAACCACTTTTCGCACTTGTGTTAGTGTTGAAAAACCACTTTTCGCACTTGTGTTAGTGTTGAAAAACCACTTTTCGCACCTGTGTTGGTGCAGAAAACCACTTTTGCACTTGTATTAGTGTGGAAAAAACACTTTTTGCACTTGTGATAGTGTTGAAAAACCACTTTTCGCACTTGTGTTAGTGTTGAAAAACCACTTTTTGCATTTGTGTTGGTGCAGGAAACCACTTTTGCACTTGTATTAGTGTGGAAAAACCACTTTTCGCACTTGTGTTAGTGTTGAAAAACCACTTTTCGCACTTGTGTTAGTGTTGAAAAACCACTTTTCGCACTTGTGTTGGTGCAGGAAACCACTTTTGCACTTGTATTAGTGTTGAAAAACCACTTTTCGCACTTGTGTTAGTGTTGAAAAACCACTTTTCGCACTTGTGTTGGTGCAGGAAACCACTTTTTCACTTGTATTAGTGTGGAAAAAACACTTTTCGCACTTCTGTTAGTGTTGAAAAAACACTTTTCGCACTTGTGTTAGTGTTGAAAAACCACTTTTCGCACTTGTGTTAGTGTTGAAAAACCACTTTTCGCACTTGTGTTGGTGCAGGAAACCACTTTTGCACTTGTATTAGTGTCGAAAAAACACTTTTTGCACTTGTGATAGTGTTGAAAAACCACTTTTCGCACTTGTGTTAGTGTTGAAAAACCACTTTTCGCACTTGTGTTGGTGCAGGAAACCACTTTTGCACTTGTATTAGTGTGGAAAAACCACTTTTCGCACTTGTGTTATTGTTGAAAAAACACTTTTCGCACTTGTGTTAGTGTTGAAAAACCACTTTTCGCACTTGTGTTAGTGTTGAAAAACCACTTTTCGCACTTGTGTTGGTGCAGGAAACCACTTTTGCACTTGTATTAGTGTGGAAAAACCACTTTTTGCACTTGTGTTAGTGTTGAAAAACCACTTTTCGCACTTGTGTTGGTGCAGGAAACCACTTTTGCACTTGTATTAGTGTGGAAAAAACCCTTTTTGCACTTGTGATAGTGTTGAAAAACCACTTTTCGCACTTGTGTTAGTGTTGAAAAACCACTTTTCGCACTTGTGTTGGTGCAGGAAACCACTTTTGCACTTGTATTAGTGTGCAAAAAACACTTTTTGCACTTGTGATAGTGTTGAAAAACCACTTTTCGCACTTGTGTTAGTGTTGAAAAACCACTTTTCGCACTTGTGTTGGTGCAGGAAACCACTTTTGTACTTGTATTAGTGTGGAAAAAACACTTTTTGCACTTGTGATAGTGTTGAAAAACCACTTTTCGCACTTGTGTTAGTGTTGAAAAACCACTTTTGCACTTGTATTAGTGTGGAAAAAACACTTTTGCACTTGTGATAGTGTTGAAAAACCACTTTTCGCACTTGTGTTAGTGTTGAAAAACCAATTTTCGCACTTGTGTTGGTGCAGGAAACCACTTTTGCACTTGTATTAGTGTGGAAAAACCACTTTTCGCACTTGTGTTAGTGTTGAAAAACCACTTTTCGCACTTGTGTTAGTGTTGAAAAACCACTTTTCGCACCTGTGTTGGTGCAGAAAACCACTTTTGCACTTGTATTAGTGTGGAAAAAACACTTTTTGCACTTGTGATAGTGTTGAAAAACCACTTTTCGCACTTGTGTTAGTGTTGAAAAACCACTTCTGCACTTGTATTAGTGTGGAAAAAACACTTTTGCACTTGTGATAGTGTTGAAAAACCACTTTTCGCACTTGTGTTAGTGTTGAAAAACCACTTTTCGCACTTGTGTTGGTGCAGGAAACCACTTTTGCACTTGTATTAGTGTGGAAAAACCACTTTTCGCACTTGTGTTAGTGTTGAAAAACCACTTTTCGCACTTGTGTTAGTGTTGAAAAACCACTTTTCGCACCTGTGTTGGTGCAGAAAACCACTTTTGCACTTGTATTAGTGTGGAAAAAACACTTTTTGCACTTGTGATAGTGTTGAAAAACCACTTTTCGCACTTGTGTTAGTGTTGAAAAACCACTTTTTGCATTTGTGTTGGTGCAGGAAACCACTTTTGCACTTGTATTAGTGTGGAAAAACCACTTTTCGCACTTGTGTTAGTGTTGAAAAACCACTTTTCGCACTTGTGTTAGTGTTGAAAAACCACTTTTCGCACTTGTGTTGGTGCAGGAAACCACTTTTGCACTTGTATTAGTGTTGAAAAACCACTTTTCGCACTTGTGTTAGTGTTGAAAAACCACTTTTCGCACTTGTGTTGGTGCAGGAAACCACTTTTTCACTTGTATTAGTGTGGAAAAAACACTTTTCGCACTTCTGTTAGTGTTGAAAAAACACTTTTCGCACTTGTGTTAGTGTTGAAAAACCACTTTTCGCACTTGTGTTAGTGTTGAAAAACCACTTTTCGCACTTGTGTTGGTGCAGGAAACCACTTTTGCACTTGTATTAGTGTCGAAAAAACACTTTTTGCACTTGTGATAGTGTTGAAAAACCACTTTTCGCACTTGTGTTAGTGTTGAAAAACCACTTTTCGCACTTGTGTTGGTGCAGGAAACCACTTTTGCACTTGTATTAGTGTGGAAAAACCACTTTTCGCACTTGTGTTATTGTTGAAAAAACACTTTTCGCACTTGTGTTAGTGTTGAAAAACCACTTTTCGCACTTGTGTTAGTGTTGAAAAACCACTTTTCGCACTTGTGTTGGTGCAGGAAACCACTTTTGCACTTGTATTAGTGTGGAAAAACCACTTTTTGCACTTGTGTTAGTGTTGAAAAACCACTTTTCGCACTTGTGTTGGTGCAGGAAACCACTTTTGCACTTGTATTAGTGTGGAAAAAACCCTTTTTGCACTTGTGATAGTGTTGAAAAACCACTTTTCGCACTTGTGTTAGTGTTGAAAAACCACTTTTCGCACTTGTGTTGGTGCAGGAAACCACTTTTGCACTTGTATTAGTGTGGAAAAACCACTTTTCGCACTTGTGTTAGTGTTGAAAAACCACTTTTCGCACTTGTGTTAGTGTTGAAAAACCACTTTTCGCACTTGTGTTGGTGCAGGAAACCACTTTTGCACTTGTATTAGTGTTGAAAAACCACTTTTTGCACTTGTGTTAGTGTTGAAAAACCACTTTTCGCACTTGTGTTGGTGCAGGAAACCACTTTTGCACTTGTATTAGTGTGGAAAAACCACTTTTCGCACTTGTGTTAGTGTTGAAAAACCACTTTTCGCACTTGTGTTAGTGTTGAAAAACCACTTTTCGCACTTGTGTTGGTGCAGGAAACCACTTTTGCACTTGTATTAGTGTTGAAAAACCACTTTTTGCACTTGTGTTAGTGTTGAAAAACCACTTTTCGCACTTGTGTTGGTGCAGGAAACCACTTTTGTCCTTGTATTAGTGTGGAAAAAACACTTTTCGCACTTGTGTTAGTGTTGAAAAAACACTTTTCGCACTTGTGTTAGTGTTGAAAAACCACTTTTCGCACTTGTGTTAGTGTTGAAAAACCACTTTTCGCACTTGTGTTGGTGCAGGAAACCACTTTTGCACTTGTATTAGTGTGGAAAAACCACTTTTTGCACTTGTGTTAGTGTTGAAAAACCACTTTTTGCACTTGTGTTAGTGTTGAAAAACCACTTTTCCCACTTGTGTTGGTGCAGGAAACCACTTTTGCACTTGTATTAGTGTGGAAAAAACACTTTTTGCACTTGTGATAGTGTTGAAAAACCACTTTTCGCACTTGTGTTAGTGTTGAAAAACCACTTTTCGCACTTGTGTTGGTGCAGGAAACCACATTTGCACTTGTATTAGTGTGGAAAAACCACTTTTCGCACTTGTGTTAGTGTTGAAAAACCACTTTTCGCACTTGTGTTGGTGCAGGAAACCACTTTTGCACTTGTATTAGTGTGGAAAAAACACTTTTTGCACTTGTGATAGTGTTGAAAAACCACTTTACGCACTTGTGTTAGTGTTGAAAAACCACTTTTCGCACTTGTGTTGGTGCAGGAAACCACTTTTGCACTTGTATTAGTGTGGAAAAACCACTTTTCGCACTTGTGTTAGTGTTGAAAAACCACTTTTCGCAGTTGTGTTAGTGTTGAAAAACCACTTTTCGCACTTGAGTTAGTGTTGAAAAACCACTTTTCGCACTTGTGTTGGTGCAGGAAACCAGTTTTGCACTTGTATTAGTGTGGAAAAAACACTTTTCGCACTTGTGTTAGTGTTGAAAAACCACTTTTCGCACTTGTGTTAGTGTTGAAAAACCACTTTTCGCATTTGTGTTGGTGCAGGAAACCACTTTTGCACTTGTATTAGTGTGCAAAAACCACTTTTCGCAATTGTGTTAGTGTTGAAAAACCACTTTTCGCACTTGTGTTAGTTTTGAAAAACCACTTTTCGCACATGTGTTGGTGCAGGAAACCACTTTTGCACTTGTATTAGTGTGGAAAAAACACTTTTTGCACTTGTGATAGTGTTGAAAAACCACTTTTCGCACTTGTGTTGGTGCAGGAAACCACTTTTGTACTTGTATTAGTGTGGAAAAAACACTTTTCGCACTTGTGTTAATGTTGAAAAACCACTTTTCGCACTTGTGTTAGTGTTGAAAAACCACTTTTCACACTTGTGTTAATGTTGAAAAACCACTTTTCGCACTTGTGTTGGTGCAGGAAACCACTTTTGCACTTGTATTAGTGTGGAAAAAACACTTTTTGCACTTGTGATAGTGTTGAAAAACCACTTTTCGCACTTGTGTTAGTGTTGAAAAACCACTTTTGCACTTGTATTAGTGTGGAAAAAACACTTTTGCACTTGTGATAGTGTTGAAAAACCACTTTTCGCACTTGTGTTAGTGTTGAAAAACCACTTTTCGCACTTGTGTTGGTGCAGGAAACCACTTTTGCACTTGTATTAGTGTGGAAAAACCACTTTTCGCACTTGTGTTAGTGTTGAAAAACCACTTTTCGCACTTGTGTTAGTGTTGAAAAACCACTTTTCGCACCTGTGTTGGTGCAGAAAACCACTTTTGCACTTGTATTAGTGTGGAAAAAACACTTTTTGCACTTGTGATAGTGTTGAAAAACCACTTTTCGCACTTGTGTTAGTGTTGAAAAACCACTTTTTGCATTTGTGTTGGTGCAGGAAACCACTTTTGCACTTGTATTAGTGTGGAAAAACCACTTTTCGCACTTGTGTTAGTGTTGAAAAACCACTTTTCGCACTTGTGTTAGTGTTGAAAAACCACTTTTCGCACTTGTGTTGGTGCAGGAAACCACTTTTGCACTTGTATTAGTGTTGAAAAACCACTTTTCGCACTTGTGTTAGTGTTGAAAAACCACTTTTCGCACTTGTGTTGGTGCAGGAAACCACTTTTGCACTTGTATTAGTGTGGAAAAAACACTTTTCGCACTTCTGTTAGTGTTGAAAAAACACTTTTCGCACTTGTGTTAGTGTTGAAAAACCACTTTTCGCACTTGTGTTAGTGTTGAAAAACCACTTTTCGCACTTGTGTTGGTGCAGGAAACCACTTTTGCACTTGTATTAGTGTCGAAAAAACACTTTTTGCACTTGTGATAGTGTTGAAAAACCACTTTTCGCACTTGTGTTAGTGTTGAAAAACCACTTTTCGCACTTGTGTTGGTGCAGGAAACCACTTTTGCACTTGTATTAGTGTGGAAAAACCACTTTTCGCACTTGTGTTATTGTTGAAAAAACACTTTTCGCACTTGTGTTAGTGTTGAAAAACCACTTTTCGCACTTGTGTTAGTGTTGAAAAACCACTTTTCGCACTTGTGTTGGTGCAGGAAACCACTTTTGCACTTGTATTAGTGTGGAAAAACCACTTTTTGCACTTGTGTTAATGTTGAAAAACCACTTTTCGCACTTGTGTTGGTGCAGGAAACCACTTTTGCACTTGTATTAGTGTGGAAAAAACCCTTTTTGCACTTGTGATAGTGTTGAAAAACCACTTTTCGCACTTGTGTTAGTGTTGAAAAACCACTTTTCGCACTTGTGTTGGTGCAGGAAACCACTTTTGCACTTGTATTAGTGTGGAAAAACCACTTTTCGCACTTGTGTTAGTGTTGAAAAACCACTTTTCGCACTTGTGTTAGTGTTGAAAAACCACTTTTCGCACTTGTGTTGGTGCAGGAAACCACTTTTGCACTTGTATTAGTGTTGAAAAACCACTTTTCGCACTTGTGTTAGTGTTGAAAAACCACTTTTCGCACTTGTGTTGGTGCAGGAAACCACTTTTGCACTTGTATTAGTGTGGAAAAACCACTTTTCGCACTTGTGTTAGTGTTGAAAAACCACTTTTCGCACTTGTGTTAGTGTTGAAAAACCACTTTTCGCACTTGTGTTGGTGCAGGAAACCACTTTTGCACTTGTATTAGTGTTGAAAAACCACTTTTCGCACTTGTGTTAGTGTTAAAAAACCACTTTTCGCACTTGTGTTGGTGCAGGAAACCACTTTTGTACTTGTATTAGTGTGGAAAAAACACTTTTCGCACTTGTGTTAGTGTTGAAAAAACACTTTTCGCACTTGTGTTAGTGTTGAAAAACCAATTTTCGCACTTGTGTTAGTGTTGAAAAATCACTTTTCGCACTTGCGTTGGTGCAGGAAACCACTTTTGCACTTGTATTAGTGTGGAAAAACCACTTTTCGCACTTGTGTTATTGTTGAAAAATCACTTTTCGCACTTGTGTTAGTGTTGAAAAACCACTTTTCGCACTTGTGTTAGTGTTGAAAAACCACTTTTCGCACTTGTGTTGGTGCAGGAAACCACTTTTGCACTTGTATTAGTGTGGAAAAACCACTTTTTGCACTTGTGTTAGTGTTGAAAAACCACTTTTTGCACTTGTGTTAGTGTTGAAAAACCACTTTTCGCACTTGTGTTGGTGCAGGAAACCACTTTTGCACTTGTATTAGTGTGGAAAAAACACTTTTTGCACTTGTGATAGTGTTGAAAAACCACTTTTCGCACTTGTGTTAGTGTTGAAAAACCACTTTTCGCACTTGTGTTGGTGCAGGAAACCACTTTTGCACTTGTATTAGTGTGGAAAAACCACTTTTCGCACTTGTGTTAGTGTTGAAAAACCACTTTTCGCACTTGTGTTGGTGCAGGAAACCACTTTTGCACTTGTATTAGTGTGGAAAAAACACTTTTTGCACTTGTGATAGTGTTGAAAAACCACTTTACGCACTTGTGTTAGTGTTGAAAAACCACTTTTCGCACTTGTGTTGGTGCAGAAAACCACTTTTGCACTTGTATTAGTGTGGAAAAAACACTTTTTGCAATTGTGATAGTGTTGAAAAACCACTTTTCGCACTTGGGTTAGTGTTGAAAAACCACTTTTCGCATTTGTGTTGGTGCAGGAAACCACTTTTGCACTTGTATTAGTGTGCAAAAACCACTTTTTGCAATTGTGTTAGTGTTGAAAAACCACTTTTCGCACTTGTGTTAGTTTTGAAAAACCACTTTTCGCACATGTGTTGGTGCAGGAAACCACTTTTGCACTTGTATTAGTGTGGAAAAAACACTTTTTGCACTTGTGATAGTGTTGAAAAACCACTTTTCGCACTTGTGTTGGTGCAGGAAACCACTTTTGTACTTGTATTAGTGTGGAAAAAACACTTTTCGCACTTGTGTTAATGTTGAAAAACCACTTTTCGCACTTGTGTTAGTGTTGAAAAACCACTTTTCGCACTTGTGTTAGTGTTGAAAAACCACTTTTCGCACTTGTGTTGGTGCAGGAAACCACTTTTGCACTTGTATTAGTGTTGAAAAACCACTTTTCGCACTTGTGATAGTGTTGAAAAACCACTTTTCGCACTTGTGTTGGTGCAGGAAACCACTTTTGCACTTGTATTAGTGTTGAAAAACCACTTTTCGCACTTGTGTTAGTGTTGAAAAACCACTTTTCGCACTTGTGTTGGTGCAGGAAACCACTTTTGCACTTGTATTAGTGTGGAAAAACCACTTTTCGCACTTGTGTTAGTGTTGAAAAACCACTTTTCGCACTTGTGTTGGTGCAGGAAACCACTTTTGCACTTGTATTAGTGTGGAAAAACCACTTTTCGCACTTGTGTTAGTGTTGAAAAACCACTTTTCACACTTGTGTTAATGTTGAAAAAACACTTTTCGCACTTGTGTTGGTGCAGGAAACCACTTTTGCACTTGTATTAGTGTGGAAAAACACTTTTTGCACTGATGATAGTGTTGAAAACCACTTTTCGCACTTGCGTTAGTGTTGAAAAACCACTTTTCGCACTTGTGTTGGTGCAGGAAACCACTTTTGCACTTGTATTAGTGTGGAAAAACCACTTTTCGCACTTGTGTTATTGTTGAAAAACCACTTTTCGCACTTGTGTTAGTGTTGAAAAACCACTTTTCGCACTTGTGTTAGTGTTGAAAAACCACATTTCGCACTTGTGTTGGTGCAGGAAACCACTTTTGCACTTGTATTAGTGTGGAAAAAACACTTTTTGGACTTGTGATACTGTTGAAAAACCACTTTTCGCACTTGTGTTAGTGTTGAAAAACCACTTTTCGCACTTGTGTTGGTGCAGGAAACCACTTTTGCACTTGTATTAGTGTGGAAAACCACTTTTCGCACTTGTGTTAGTGTTGAAAAACCACTTTTCGCACTTGTGTTAGTGTTGAAAAACCACTTTTCGCACTTGTGTTGGTGCAGGAAACCACTTTTGCACTTGTATTAGTGTGGAAAAACACTTTTTGCACTTGTGATAGTGTTGAAAAACCAATTTTCGCACTTGTGTTAGTGTTGAAAAACCACTTTTCGCACTTGTGTTGGTTCAGGAAACCACTTTTGCACTTGTATTAGTGTGGAAAAACCACTTTTCGCACTTGTGTTATTGTTGAAAAACCACTTTTCGCACTTGTGTTAGTGTTGAAAAAACACTTTTCGCACTTGTGTTAGTGTTGAAAAACCACATTTCGCACTTGTGTTGGTGCAGGAAACCACTTTTGCACTTGTATTAGTGTGGAAAAAACACTTTTTGCACTTGTGATAGTGTTGAAAAACCACTTTTCGCACTTGTGTTAGTGTTGAAAAAACACTTTTGCACTTGTGATAGTGTTGAAAAACCACTTTTCGCAATTGTGTTAGTGTTGAAAAACCACTTTTCGCACTTGTGTTAGTGTTGAAAAACCACTTTTCGCACTTGTGTTGGTGCAGGAAACCACTTTTGCACTTGTATTAGTGTGGAAAAACCACTTTTCGCACTTGTGTTAGTGTTGAAAAACCACTTTTCGCACTTGTGTTGGTGCAGGAAACCACTTTTGCACTTGTATTAGTGTGGAAAAACCACTTTTCGCACTTGTGTTAGTGTTGAAAAACCACTTTTCACACTTGTGTTAATGTTGAAAAAACACTTTTCGCACTTGTGTTGGTGCAGGAAACCACTTTTGCACTTGTATTAGTGTGGAAAAACACTTTTTGCACTGATGATAGTGTTGAAAACCACTTTTCGCACTTGCGTTAGTGTTGAAAAACCACTTTTCGCACTTGTGTTGGTGCAGGAACCACTTTTGCACTTGTATTAGTGTGGAAAAACCACTTTTCGCACTTGTGTTATTGTTGAAAAACCACTTTTCGCACTTGTGTTAGTGTTGAAAAACCACTTTTCGCACTTGTGTTAGTGTTGAAAAACCACATTTCGCACTTGTGTTGGTGCAGGAAACCACTTTTGCACTTGTATTAGTGTGGAAAAAACACTTTTTGGACTTGTGA
>NW_027617176.1:0-7500 GCF_964187855.1 Myxine glutinosa | reverse complement strand
CTTGTGTTAGTGTTGAAAAACCACTTTTCGCACTTGTGTTGGTGCAGGAAACCACTTTTTCACTTGTATTAGTGTGGAAAAAACACTTTTCGCACTTCTGTTAGTGTTGAAAAAACACTTTTCGCACTTGTGTTAGTGTTGAAAAACCACTTTTCGCACTTGTGTTAGTGTTGAAAAACCACTTTTCGCACTTGTGTTGGTGCAGGAAACCACTTTTGCACTTGTATTAGTGTCGAAAAAACACTTTTTGCACTTGTGATAGTGTTGAAAAACCACTTTTCGCACTTGTGTTAGTGTTGAAAAACCACTTTTCGCACTTGTGTTGGTGCAGGAAACCACTTTTGCACTTGTATTAGTGTGGAAAAACCACTTTTCGCACTTGTGTTATTGTTGAAAAAACACTTTTCGCACTTGTGTTAGTGTTGAAAAACCACTTTTCGCACTTGTGTTAGTGTTGAAAAACCACTTTTCGCACTTGTGTTGGTGCAGGAAACCACTTTTGCACTTGTATTAGTGTGGAAAAACCACTTTTTGCACTTGTGTTAGTGTTGAAAAACCACTTTTCGCACTTGTGTTGGTGTAGGAAACCACTTTTGCACTTGTATTAGTGTGGAAAAAACCCTTTTTGCACTTGTGATAGTGTTGAAAAACCACTTTTCGCACTTGTGTTAGTGTTGAAAAACCACTTTTCGCACTTGTGTTGGTGCAGGAAACCACTTTTGCACTTGTATTAGTGTGGAAAAACCACTTTTCGCACTTGTGTTAGTGTTGAAAAACCACTTTTCGCACTTGTGTTAGTGTTGAAAAACCACTTTTCGCACTTGTGTTGGTGCAGGAAACCACTTTTGCACTTGTATTAGTGTTGAAAAACCACTTTTTGCACTTGTGTTAGTGTTGAAAAACCACTTTTCGCACTTGTGTTGGTGCAGGAAACCACTTTTGCACTTGTATTAGTGTGGAAAAACCACTTTTCGCACTTGTGTTAGTGTTGAAAAACCACTTTTCGCACTTGTGTTAGTGTTGAAAAACCACTTTTCGCACTTGTGTTGGTGCAGGAAACCACTTTTGCACTTGTATTAGTGTTGAAAAACCACTTTTTGCACTTGTGTTAGTGTTGAAAAACCACTTTTCGCACTTGTGTTGGTGCAGGAAACCACTTTTGTCCTTGTATTAGTGTGGAAAAAACACTTTTCGCACTTGTGTTAGTGTTGAAAAAACACTTTTCGCACTTGTGTTAGTGTTGAAAAACCAATTTTCGCACTTGTGTTAGTGTTGAAAAACCACTTTTCGCACTTGTGTTGGTGCAGGAAACCACTTTTGCACTTGTATTAGTGTGGAAAAACCACTTTTCGCGCTTGTGTTATTGTTGAAAAACCACTTTTCGCACTTGTGTTAGTGTTGAAAAACCACTTTTCGCACTTGAGTTAGTTTTGAAAAACCACTTTTCGCACTTGTGTTGGTGCAGGAAACCAGTTTTGCACTTGTATTAGTGTGGAAAAAACACTTTTTGCACTTGAGTTAGTTTTGAAAAACCACTTTTCGCACTTGTGTTGGTGCAGGAAACCACTTTTGCACTTGTATTAGTGTGGAAAAAACACTTTTTGCACTTGTGATAGTGTTGAAAAACCACTTTTCGCACTTGTGTTAGTGTTGAAAAAACACTTTTGCACTTGTGATAGTGTTGAAAAACCACTTTTCGCAATTGTGTTAGTGTTGAAAAACCACTTTTCGCACTTGTGTTAGTGTTGAAAAACCACTTTTCGCACTTGTGTTGGTGCAGGAAACCACTTTTGCACTTGTATTAGTGTGGAAAAACCACTTTTCGCACTTGTGTTAGTGTTGAAAAACCACTTTTCGCACTTGTGTTGGTGCAGGAAACCACTTTTGCACTTGTATTAGTGTGGAAAAAACACTTTTTGCACTTGTGATAGTGTTGAAAAACCACTTTACGCACTTGTGTTAGTGATGAAAAACCACTTTTCGCACTTGTGTTGGTGCAGGAAACCACTTTTGCACTTGTATTAGTGTGGAAAAAACACTTTTTGCACTTGTGATAGTGTTGAAAAACCACTTTACGCACTTGTGTTAGTGATGAAAAACCACTTTTCGCACTTGTGTTGGTGCAGGAAACCACCATTGCACTTGTATTAGTGTGGAAAAAACACTTTTTGCACTTGTGATAGTGTTGAAAAACCACTTTTCGCACTTGTGTTAGTGTTGAAAAACCACTTTTCGCATTTGTGTTGGTGCAGGAAACCACTTTTGCACTTGTATTAGTGTGCAAAAACCACTTTTCGCACTTGTGTTAGTGTTGAAAAACCACTTTTCGCACTTGTGTTAGTTTTGAAAAACCACTTTTCGCACTTGTGTTGGTGCAGGAAACCACTTTTGCACTTGTATTAGTGTGGAAAAAACACTTTTTGCACTTGTGATAGTGTTGAAAAACCACTTTTCGCACTTGTGTTAGTGTTGAAAAACCACTTTTCGCACTTGTGTTGGTGCAGGAAACAACTTTTGCACTTGTATTAGTGTGGAAAAAACCACTTTTTGCACTTGTGATAGTGTTGAAAACCCACTTTTCGCATATGTGTTAGTGTTGAAAAACCACTTTTCGCACTTGTGTTAATGTTGAAAAACCACTTTTCGCACTTGTGTTGGTGCAGGAAACCACTTTTGCACTTGTATTAGTGTGGAAAAACCACTTTTCGCACTTGTGTTAGTGTTGAAAAACCACTTTTCGCACTTGTGTTGGTGCAGGAAACCACTTTTGCACTTGTATTAGTGTGGAAAACCACTTTTCGCACTTGTGTTAGTGTTGAAAAACCACTTTTCGCACTTGCGTTAGTGTTGAAAAACCACTTTTCGCACCTGTGTTGGTGCAGAAAACCACTTTTGCACTTGTATTAGTGTGGAAAAAACACTTTTTGCACTTGTGATAGTGTTGAAAAACCACTTTTCGCACTTGTGTTAGTGTTGAAAAACCACTTTTTGCATTTGTGTTGGTGAGGGAAACCACTTTTGCACTTGTATTAGTGTGGAAAAACCACTTTTCGCACTTGTGTTAGTGTTGAAAAAACACTTTTTGCACTTGTGTTAGTGTTGAAAAACCACTTTTCGCACTTGTGTTGGTGCAGGAAACCACTTTTGCACTTGTATTAGTGTGGATAAACCACTTTTCGCACTTGTGTTAGTGTTGAAAAACCACTTTTCGCACTTGTGTTAGTGTTGAAAAACCACTTTTCGCACTTGTGTTGGTGCAGGACACCACTTTTGCACTTGCATTAGTGTGGAAAAAACACTTTTTGCACTTGTGATAGTGTTGAAAAACCACTTTTCGCACTTGTGTTAGTGTTGAAAAACCACTTTTTGCATTTGTGTTGGTGCAGGAAACCACTTTTGCACTTGTATTAGTGTGGAAAAACCACTTTTCGCACTTATGTTAGTGTTGAAAAAAGACTTTTTGCACTTGTGTTAGTGTTGAAAAACCACTTTTCGCACTTGTGTTGGTGCAGGAAACCACTTTTGCACTTGTATTAGTGTTGAAAAAACACTTTTCGCACTTGTGTTAGTGTTGAAAAACCACTTTTCGCACTTGTGTTGGTGCAGGAAACAACTTTTGCACTTGTATTAGTGTGGAAAAAACACTTTTCGCACTTGTGTTAGTGTTGAAAAAACACTTTTCGCACTTGTGTTAGTGTTGAAAAACCACTTTTTGCACTTGTGTTAGTGTTGAAAAACCACTTTTCGCACTTGTGTTGGTGCAGAAAACGACTTTTGCACTTGTATTAGTGTCGAAAAAACACTTTTTGCACTTGTGATAGTGTTGAAAAACCACTTTTCGCACTTGTGTTAGTGTTGAAAAACCACTTTTCGCACTTGTGTTGGTGCAGGAAACCACTTTTGCACTTGTATTAGTGTGGAAAAACCACTTTTCGCACTTGTGTTATTGTTGAAAAATCACTTTTCGCGCTTGTGTTAGTGTTGAAAAACCACTTTTCGCACTTGTGTTAGTGTTGAAAAACCACTTTTCGCACTTGTGTTGGTGCAGGAAACCACTTTTGCAATTGTATTAGTGTGGAAAAACCACTTTTCGCACTTGTGTTACTGTTGAAAAACCACTTTTCGCACTTGTATTAGTGTGGAAAAAACACTTTTTGCACTTGTGTTAGTGGTGAAAAACCACTTTTTGCACTTGTGTTAGTGTTGAAAAACTACTTTTCGCACTTGTGTTGGTGCAGGAAACCACTTTTGCACTTGTATTAGTGTGCAAAAAACACTTTTTGCACTTGTGATAGTGTTGAAAAACCACTTTTCGCACTTGTGTTAGTGTTGAAAAACCACTTTTCGCACTTGTGTTAGTGTTGAAAAACCACTTTTCGCACTTGTGTTGGTGCAGGAAACCACTTTTGTACTTGTATTAGTGTGGAAAAAACACTTTTTGCACTTGTGATAGTGTTGAAAAACCACTTTTCGCACTTGTGTTAGTGTTGAAAAACCACTTTTGCACTTGTATTAGTGTGGAAAAAACACTTTTGCACTTGTGATAGTGTTGAAAAACCACTTTTCGCACTTGTGTTAGTGTTGAAAAACCACTTTTCGCACTTGTGTTGGTGCAGGAAACCACTTTTGCACTTGTATTAGTGTGGAAAAACCACTTTTCGCACTTGTGTTAGTGTTGAAAAACCACTTTTCGCACTTGTGTTAGTGTTGAAAAACCACTTTTCGCACCTGTGTTGGTGCAGAAAACCACTTTTGCACTTGTATTAGTGTGGAAAAAACACTTTTTGCACTTGTGATAGTGTTGAAAAACCACTTTTCGCACTTGTGTTAGTGTTGAAAAACCACTTCTGCACTTGTATTAGTGTGGAAAAAACACTTTTGCACTTGTGATAGTGTTGAAAAACCACTTTTCGCACTTGTGTTAGTGTTGAAAAACCACTTTTCGCACTTGTGTTGGTGCAGGAAACCACTTTTGCACTTGTATTAGTGTGGAAAAACCACTTTTCGCACTTGTGTTAGTGTTGAAAAACCACTTTTCGCACTTGTGTTAGTGTTGAAAAACCACTTTTCGCACCTGTGTTGGTGCAGAAAACCACTTTTGCACTTGTATTAGTGTGGAAAAAACACTTTTTGCACTTGTGATAGTGTTGAAAAACCACTTTTCGCACTTGTGTTAGTGTTGAAAAACCACTTTTTGCATTTGTGTTGGTGCAGGAAACCACTTTTGCACTTGTATTAGTGTGGAAAAACCACTTTTCGCACTTGTGTTAGTGTTGAAAAACCACTTTTCGCACTTGTGTTAGTGTTGAAAAACCACTTTTCGCACTTGTGTTGGTGCAGGAAACCACTTTTGCACTTGTATTAGTGTTGAAAAACCACTTTTCGCACTTGTGTTAGTGTTGAAAAACCACTTTTCGCACTTGTGTTGGTGCAGGAAACCACTTTTTCACTTGTATTAGTGTGGAAAAAACACTTTTCGCACTTCTGTTAGTGTTGAAAAAACACTTTTCGCACTTGTGTTAGTGTTGAAAAACCACTTTTCGCACTTGTGTTAGTGTTGAAAAACCACTTTTCGCACTTGTGTTGGTGCAGGAAACCACTTTTGCACTTGTATTAGTGTCGAAAAAACACTTTTTGCACTTGTGATAGTGTTGAAAAACCACTTTTCGCACTTGTGTTAGTGTTGAAAAACCACTTTTCGCACTTGTGTTGGTGCAGGAAACCACTTTTGCACTTGTATTAGTGTGGAAAAACCACTTTTCGCACTTGTGTTATTGTTGAAAAAACACTTTTCGCACTTGTGTTAGTGTTGAAAAACCACTTTTCGCACTTGTGTTAGTGTTGAAAAACCACTTTTCGCACTTGTGTTGGTGCAGGAAACCACTTTTGCACTTGTATTAGTGTGGAAAAACCACTTTTTGCACTTGTGTTAGTGTTGAAAAACCACTTTTCGCACTTGTGTTGGTGCAGGAAACCACTTTTGCACTTGTATTAGTGTGGAAAAAACCCTTTTTGCACTTGTGATAGTGTTGAAAAACCACTTTTCGCACTTGTGTTAGTGTTGAAAAACCACTTTTCGCACTTGTGTTGGTGCAGGAAACCACTTTTGCACTTGTATTAGTGTGGAAAAACCACTTTTCGCACTTGTGTTAGTGTTGAAAAACCACTTTTCGCACTTGTGTTAGTGTTGAAAAACCACTTTTCGCACTTGTGTTGGTGCAGGAAACCACTTTTGCACTTGTATTAGTGTTGAAAAACCACTTTTTGCACTTGTGTTAGTGTTGAAAAACCACTTTTCGCACTTGTGTTGGTGCAGGAAACCACTTTTGCACTTGTATTAGTGTGGAAAAACCACTTTTCGCACTTGTGTTAGTGTTGAAAAACCACTTTTCGCACTTGTGTTAGTGTTGAAAAACCACTTTTCGCACTTGTGTTGGTGCAGGAAACCACTTTTGCACTTGTATTAGTGTTGAAAAACCACTTTTTGCACTTGTGTTAGTGTTGAAAAACCACTTTTCGCACTTGTGTTGGTGCAGGAAACCACTTTTGTCCTTGTATTAGTGTGGAAAAAACACTTTTCGCACTTGTGTTAGTGTTGAAAAAACACTTTTCGCACTTGTGTTAGTGTTGAAAAACCAATTTTCGCACTTGTGTTAGTGTTGAAAAACCACTTTTCGCACTTGTGTTGGTGCAGGAAACCACTTTTGCACTTGTATTAGTGTGGAAAAACCACTTTTCGCGCTTGTGTTATTGTTGAAAAATCACTTTTCGCACTTGTGTTAGTGTTGAAAAACCACTTTTCGCACTTGTGTTAGTGTTGAAAAACCACTTTTCGCACTTGTGTTGGTGCAGGAAACCACTTTTGCACTTGTATTAGTGTGGAAAAACCACTTTTTGCACTTGTGTTAGTGTTGAAAAACCACTTTTTGCACTTGTGTTAGTGTTGAAAAACCACTTTTCCCACTTGTGTTGGTGCAGGAAACCACTTTTGCACTTGTATTAGTGTGGAAAAAACACTTTTTGCACTTGTGATAGTGTTGAAAAACCACTTTTCGCACTTGTGTTAGTGTTGAAAAACCACTTTTCGCACTTGTGTTGGTGCAGGAAACCACATTTGCACTTGTATTAGTGTGGAAAAACCACTTTTCGCACTTGTGTTAGTGTTGAAAAACCACTTTTCGCACTTGTGTTGGTGCAGGAAACCACTTTTGCACTTGTATTAGTGTGGAAAAAACACTTTTTGCACTTGTGATAGTGTTGAAAAACCACTTTACGCACTTGTGTTAGTGTTGAAAAACCACTTTTCGCACTTGTGTTGGTGCAGGAAACCACTTTTGCACTTGTATTAGTGTGGAAAAACCACTTTTCGCACTTGTGTTAGTGTTGAAAAACCACTTTTCGCAGTTGTGTTAGTGTTGAAAAACCACTTTTCGCACTTGAGTTAGTGTTGAAAAACCACTTTTCGCACTTGTGTTGGTGCAGGAAACCAGTTTTGCACTT